>NW_026894408.1:0-134571 GCF_032452875.1 Bos javanicus | reverse complement strand
AGCAGAGTATGATCAGCCACGCGATCAGCATGAGCACGGATCAGTGCATGATATGTCACGGACAGGCATGTGATCAGCCACGGAACAGTACGCGATCAGCCAACGGATCAGTGCATGATAGCCACGTGATCAGTGCATGATCAGTTACGTGAGCAGAGCATGATCAGCCACGTGATCAGTGCATGAGTGCCACGCGATCAGTGCATGATATGTCACGGACAGGTGCGTGATCAGCCACGTGAACAGTGCATGTTGCCACGGATCAGTGCATGATCAGTTACGTGATCAGTGCATGATCAGCCACGTGATCAGTGCATGATAGCCACGTGATCAGCATGATCAGTTACGTGAGCAGTGTGTGATCAGCCACGTGATCAGTGCATGGTCAGACACGTGAACAGTGCATGATCAGCCACGTGATCAGTGCATGATCATCCACGTGATCAGTGCATGATCATCACGCGATCAGTGTATGATCAGCCACGTGAACAGTGCATGCTCAGTCACGTGATCTGGGCCTGCTGAGCCGCGTGATTACTGTCTGCTCATCTGCTTGACAATTGCCAGCTGAGCTGCACGATTCCTGCCTGTCATCTGCTTGACAATTGCCAGCTGTGCCGCGTAATTCCTGCCTGCTCAGCTGCTTGATTATTGCCAGCTGAGCAGCATGATTCCTCACACCTGAGTTCCATGATTATTGCCTGCTGACTGTTTGATTCGTGCCCTACTCAGCTCTTTGTTTATTGCCTCCAGAGGCACATGATCAGTGTATGATAGCAAACATGATCAGCGCATGATCAGTCACATGATCAGCGCCATTAAGTCACGTGATCACTACATGATAGTCATGTGATCAGTCCATGCTCAGTCACGGTATCAGTGCATGATCAGCCACGTGATCAGTGCATGATCTGTCACAAGATTAGTGTATGATCATCCACGTGATCAGTGCACGGGCAGTCATGTGATCAGTGCATGATATAGACGTGAACAGTGCATGATCAGTCTCGTGATCAGTGCATGATAGCCACGCGATCAGTGCATGATCAGTCACCTGATGGGTGTATGATCATTCACGTGACCTGTACATGGTAGCCACATGATCATTGCATGATCAGCCACGTGAGTAGTTCATGATAGCCACGTGATCACTGCATGATCAGTCACGTGATCAGTGCATGATCAGTCATGTGACCAGTACATGGTAGCTGCGCGATCATGGCATGATCAGCCACGTGAGCAGTGCATGATAGCCACGCGATCAGTGCATGATCAGACACGAGATCAGTGCATGATCAGTCACGTGATCAGTGCATGATCAGCCACGGATCAGTGCATGACCAGGCACGTGATCAGTGCATGTCCAGCCAAGTGATCAGTGCATGATAGCCACGCGATCAGTGCATGATCAGCCACGTGATCAGTGCATGATCAGCCACGTGATCAGTGCATGATCAGCCACGTGATCAGTGCATGATCAGTTACGTGATCAGTGCATGATCAGTCACTGTGACCAGTACATGGTAGCACGTGATCATTGCCTGATCAGCCACGTGATCAGTGCATGATAGCCACGTGATCAGTGCATGATAGCCACGTGATCAGTGCATGATCAGTCACGTGATACGTGTGTGATCAGCCACGCGATCAGTGCATGATATCCACGCGATCAGTGCATGACAGCCACGTGATCAGTGCATGAGAGCCACGGGATCAGTGCATGATCAGTCACGTGATACATGTGTGATCAGCCACGCGATCAGTGCATGATGAGCCACGTGATCAGTGCATGATCAATTACGCGATCAGTGCATGATCAGTCACGTGACCAGTACATGGTTGCTACGTGATCGCTGCATGATCAGCCACGTGAGCAGAGCATGATAGCCACGCGGTCAGTGCATGATCAGTCACGTGATCAGTACATGATCAGTCACGTGAACAGTGCATGATCATTTACGTGATCTTTGCATGATCAGTCACGTACCAGTATATGGTTGCTACGCGATCATTCCATGACGAGCCACGCGAGCAGTGCATGATAGCCACGTGATGTGTGCATGAGTTACGTGAGCAGAGTATGATCAGCCACGCGATCAGTGCATGAGTGCCACGTGATCAGTGCATGATATGTCACGTGACAGGTGTGTGATCAGCCACGTGAACAGTGCATGTTCAGCCACGTGATCAGTGCATGATAGCCACGTGATCAGTGCATGATCAGTTACGCGTGAGCAGTGTATGATCAGCCACGTGATCAGTGCATGGGAGCCACGATCAGTGCATGATCTGCCAGGACAGTGTGATCAGCCACGTGAACAGTGTATGATCAGCCACGTGATCAGTGCATGATCATCACGATCAGTGCATGATAGCCACGATCAGTGCATGATCAGAACGTGATCAGTGCATGATCAGCCACGCGAACAGTGCATGCTCAGTCACGTGATCTGGGCCTGCTGAGCTGCGTGATTACTGTCTGCTCATCTGCTTGACAATTGCCAGCTGAGCTGCACGATTCCTGCCTGTCATCTGCTTGACAATTGCCAGCTGTGCTGCGTAATCTCCTGCCTGCTCAGCTGCTTGATTATTGCCAGCTGAGCAGCATGATTCCTCACACCTGAGTTCCATGATTATTGCCTGCTGACTGTTTGATTCGTGCCTACTCAGCTCTTTGTTTATTGCCTCCAGAGGCACATGATCAGTGTATGATAGCAAACATGATCAGCGCATGATCAGTCACATGATCAGCGCCATTAAGTCACGTGATCACTACATGATAGTCATGTGATCAGTCCATGCTCAGTCACGGTATCAGTGCATGATCAGCCACGTGATCAGTGCATGATCTGTCACAAGATTAGTGTATGATCATCCACGTGATCAGTGCACGGGCAGTCATGTGATCAGTGCATGATATAGACGTGAACAGTGCATGATCAGTCTCGTGATCAGTGCATGATAGCCACGTGATCAGTGCATGATCAGTCACCTGATGGGTGTATGATCATTCACGTGACCTGTACATGGTAGCTACATGATCATTGCATGATCAGCCACGTGAGTAGTTCATGATAGCCACGTGATCACTGCATGATCAGTCACGCGATCAGTGCATGATCAGTCATGTGACCAGTACATGGTAGCTCGCGTGATCATGGCATGATCAGCCACGTGAGCAGTGCATGATAGCCACGCGATCAGTGCATGATCAGACACGAGATCAGTGCATGATCAGTCACGTGATCAGTGCATGATCAGCCACGCGATCAGTGCATGACCAGGCACGTGATCAGTGTATGTCCAGCCAAGTGATCAGTGCATGATAGCCACGCGATCAGTGCATGATCAGTCACGCGATCAGTGCATGATCAGTTATGTGATCAGTGTATGAAGCCACGTGATCAGTGCATGATCAGCCACATGATCAGTGCATGATCAATTACGCGCTCAGTGCATGATCAGTCACGTGACCAGTACATGGTAGCTACGTGATCATTGCCTGATCAGCCACGCGATCAGTGCATGATAGCCACGTGGATCAGTGCATGATAGCCACGTGATCAGTGCATGATCAGTCATGTGATACGCGTGATCAGCCACGTGATCAGTGCATGATATCCACGTGATCAGTGCATGACAGCCACGTGATCAGTGCATGAGAGCCACGGGATCAGTGCATGATCAGTCACGTGATACATGTGTGATCAGCCACGTGATCAGTGCATGATGAGCCACGCGATCAGTGCAGGATCAATTACGTGATCAGTGCATGATCAGCTCACGTGACCAGTACATGGTTGCCACGCGGATCGTGCATGATCAGCCACGTGAGCAGAGCATGATAGCCACGTGGTCAGTGCATGATCAGTCACGTGATCAGTACATGATCAGTCACGTGAACAGTGCATGATCATTTACGTGATCTTTGCATGATCAGTCACGTACCAGTATATGGTTGCTACGTGATCATTCCATGACGCAGCCACGCGAGCAGTGCATGATAGCCCGTGAGCAGTGTATGATCAGCCACGTGATCAGTGCATGAGTGCCACGTGATCAGTGCATGATATGTCACGTGACAGGTGTGTGATCAGCCACGCGAACAGTGCATGTTCAGCCACGTGATCAGTGCATGATAGCCACGTGATCAGTGCATGATCAGTTACGTGAGCAGTGTATGATCAGCCACGTGATCAGTGCATGAGCCACGTGATCAGTGCATGATCAGTCACGTGATCAGGTGTGTGATCAGCCACGTGATCAGTGCATGATAGCCACGTGATCAGTGCATGATCAGCCACGCGAGCAGTGCATGATAGCCACGGATCAGTGAGCACGATCAGTGCATGATAGTCACGGACAGTGTGATCAGCCACGTGATCAGTGCATGATAGCCACGCGATCAGTGCATGATCAGTCACGCGGAGCAGTGCGATCAGCCAAGTGATCAGTGCATGATCAGATCACGTGATCAGTGTATGATCAGCCACGCGAACAGTGCATGCTCAGTCACGTGATCTGGGCCTGCTGAGCTGCGTGATTACTGTCTGCTCATCTGCTTGACAATTGCCAGCTGAGCTGCACGATTCCTGCCTGTCATCTGCTTGACAATTGCCAGCTGTGCTGCGTAATTCCTGCCTGCTCAGCTGCTTGATTATTGCCAGCTGAGCAGCATGATTCCTCACACCTGAGTTCCATGATTATTGCCTGCTGACTGTTTGATTCGTGCCTACTCAGCTCTTTGTTTATTGCCTCCAGAGGCACATGATCAGTGTATGATAGCAAACATGATCAGCGCATGATCAGTCACATGATCAGCGCCATTAAGTCACGTGATCACTACATGATAGTCATGTGATCAGTCCATGCTCAGTCACGGTATCAGTGCATGATCAGCCACGTGATCAGTGCATGATCTGTCACAAGATTAGTGTATGATCATCCACGTGATCAGTGCACGGGCAGTCATGTGATCAGTGCATGATATAGACGTGAACAGTGCATGATCAGTCTCGTGATCAGTGCATGATAGCCACGTGATCAGTGCATGATCAGTCACCTGATGGGTGTATGATCATTCACGTGACCTGTACATGGTAGCTACATGATCATTGCATGATCAGCCACGTGAGTAGTTCATGATAGCCACGTGATCACTGCATGATCAGTCACGTGATCAGTGCATGATCAGTCATGTGACCAGTACATGGTAGCTGCGGATCATGGCATGATCAGCCACGCGAGCAGTGCATGATAGCCACGTGATCAGTGATCAGACACGCGATCAGTGCATGATCAGTCACGTGATCAGTGCATGATCAGCCACGTGATCAGTGCATGACCAGGCACGTGATCAGTGTATGTCCAGCCACGTGATCAGTGCATGATAGCCACGTGATCAGTGCATGATCAGTCACGTGATCAGTGCATGATCAGTTACGTGATCAGTGCATGATCAGCCACGTGATCAGTGCATGATCAGCCACATGATCAGTGCATGATCAATACGTGATCAGTGCATGATCAGTCACGTGACCAGTACATGGTAGCCGCGTGATCATTGCATGATCAGCCACGCGATCAGTGCATGATAGCCACGGATCAGTGCATGATAGCCACGCGATCAGTGCATGATCAGTCACGTGATACGTATGATCAGCCACGTGATCAGTGCATATCCACGGATCAGTGCATGACAGCCACGTGATCAGTGCATGATAGCCACGGATCAGTGCATGATCAGCACGGATCAGTGTGATCAGCCACGTGATCAGTGCATGATCAGCCACGTGATCAGTGCATGATCAATTACGTGATCAGTGCATGATCAGTCACGTGACCAGTACATGGTAGCCACGTGATCGTTGCCTGATCAGCCACGTGATCAGTGCATGATAGCCACGTGATCAGTGCATGATAGCCACGCGATCAGTGCATGATCAGTCATGTGATACGCGTGTGATCAGCCACGTGATCAGTGCATGATATCCACGCGATCAGTGCATGACAGCCACGCGATCAGTGCATGAGAGCCACGGATCAGTGCATGATCAGTCACGTGATCAGTGTGATCAGCCACGTGATCAGTGCATGATGAGCCACGTGATCAGTGCAGGATCAATACGTGATCAGTGCATGATCAGTCACGTGACCAGTACATGGTTGCTACGCGATCGTTGCATGATCAGCCACGTGAGCAGAGCATGATAGCCACGCGGTCAGTGCATGATCAGTCACGTGATCAGTACATGATCAGTCACGTGAACAGTGCATGATCATTTACGTGATCTTTGCATGATCAGTCACGTGACCAGTATATGGTTGCTACGCGATCATTCCATGACGCAGCCACGTGAGCAGTGCATGATAGCCACGTGATGTGTGCATGAGTTACGTGAGCAGAGTATGATCAGCCACGGATCAGTGCATGAGTGCCACGTGATCAGTGCATGATATGTCACGTGACAGGTGTGTGATCAGCCACGTGAACAGTGCATGTTCAGCCACGCGATCAGTGCATGATAGCCACGTGATCAGTGCATGATCACGTTGTGAGTGCATGATCAGCCACGTGATCAGTGCATGAGCCACGGACAGTGCATGATCCACGACAGTGTATGATCAGCCACGTGATAGTGCATGGTCAGCCACGTGATCAGTGCATGATCAGCCACGGATCAGTGCATGATAGCCACGATCATGCATGATCATCACGCGATCAGTGTATGATCAGCCACGCGAACAGTGCATGCTCAGTCACGTGATCTGGGCCTGCTGAGCTGCGTGATTACTGTCTGCTCATCTGCTTGACAATTGCCAGCTGAGCTGCACGATTCCTGCCTGTCATCTGCTTGACAATTGCCAGCTGTGCTGCGTAATTCCTGCCTGCTCAGCTGCTTGATTATTGCCAGCTGAGCAGCATGATTCCTCACACCTGAGTTCCATGATTATTGCCTGCTGACTGTTTGATTCGTGCCTACTCAGCTCTTTGTTTATTGCCTCCAGAGGCACATGATCAGTGTATGATAGCAAACATGATCAGCGCATGATCAGTCACATGATCAGCGCCATTAAGTCACGTGATCACTACATGATAGTCATGTGATCAGTCCATGCTCAGTCACGGTATCAGTGCATGATCAGCCACGTGATCAGTGCATGATCTGTCACAAGATTAGTGTATGATCATCCACGCGATCAGTGCACGGGCAGTCATGTGATCAGTGCATGATATAGACGTGAACAGTGCATGATCAGTCTCGTGATCAGTGCATGATAGCCACGCGATCAGTGCATGATCAGTCACCTGATGGGTGTATGATCATTCACGCGACCTGTACATGGTAGCTACATGATCATTGCATGATCAGCCACGTGAGTAGTTCATGATAGCCACGTGATCACTG
Organism: Bos javanicus; assembly: GCF_032452875.1. Taxonomy (NCBI): domain Eukaryota; kingdom Metazoa; phylum Chordata; class Mammalia; order Artiodactyla; family Bovidae; genus Bos; species Bos javanicus. The sequence continues at coordinate 127,162 of NW_026894408.1, read as the reverse complement.
CATGATCAGTCACGTGATCAGTGCATGATCAGTCATGTGACCAGTACATGGTAGCCGCGTGATCATGGCATGATCAGCCACGTGAGCAGTGCATGATAGCCACGCGATCAGTGCATGATCAGACACGCGATCAGTGCATGATCAGTCACGTGATCAGTGCATGATCAAGCCACGTGATCAGTGCATGATCAGCCACGTGATCAGTGCATGATCAGCCACGTGATCAGTGCATGATCAGCCACGCGATCAGTGCATGATCAGTCACGTGACCAGTGCATGGTCAGCCACGTGATCAGTGCATGATCAGCCACGTGATCAGTGCATGATAGCCACGTGATCAGTGCATGATCAGCCACGTGATCAGTGCATGATCAGTCACGTGATCAGTGCATGATCAGCCACGTGATCAGTGCATGATCAGCCACGCGATCAGTGCATGATCAGCCACGTGATCAGTGCATGATCAGCCACGTGATCAGTGCATGATCAGCCACGTGATGCGTGCATGAGCCACGTGATCAGTGCATGATCAGCCACGGATCAGTGCATGATAGCCACGGATCAGTGCATGATCAGTCACGTGATCAGTGTGATCAGCCACGCGGATCAGTGCATGATCAGCCACGTGATCAGTGCATGATCAGCCACGCGATCAGTGCATGATCAGTCACGTGATCAGTGCATGATCAGCCACGTGATCAGTGCATGAGTGCCACGGATCAGTGCATGATCAGCCACGTGATCAGTGCATGATCAGCCACGTGAGCAGTGCATGATCAGCCACGTGATCAGTGCATGATCAGCCACGTGAGCAGTGCATGATCAGCCACGTGATCAGTGCATGAGTGCCACGCGATCAGTGCATGATATGTCACGTGAGCAGTGCATGATCAGCCACGTGATCAGTGCATGATCAGCCACGTGATCAGTGCATGATCAGCCACGTGAGCAGTGCATGATCAGCCACGTGATCAGTGCATGATCAGCCACGTGATCAGTGTATGATCAGCCACGTGAACAGTGCATGCTCAGTCACGTGATCTGGGCCTGCTGAGCTGCGTGATTACTGTCTGCTCATCTGCTTGACAATTGCCAGCTGAGCTGCACGATTCCTGCCTGTCATCTGCTTGACAATTGCCAGCTGTGCTGCGTAATTCCTGCCTGCTCAGCTGCTTGATTATTGCCAGCTGAGCAGCATGATTCCTCACACCTGAGTTCCATGATTATTGCCTGCTGACTGTTTGATTCGTGCCTACTCAGCTCTTTGTTTATTGCCTCCAGAGGCACATGATCAGTGTATGATAGCAAACATGATCAGCGCATGATCAGTCACATGATCAGCGCCATTGTCACGTGATCACTACATGATAGTCATGTGATCAGTCCATGCTCAGTCACGGTATCAGTGCATGATCAGCCACGTGATCAGTGCATGATCTGTCACAAGATTAGTGTATGATCATCCACGTGATCAGTGCACGGGCAGTCATGTGATCAGTGCATGATATAGACGTGAACAGTGCATGATCAGTCTCGTGATCAGTGCATGATAGCCACGTGATCAGTGCATGATCAGTCACCTGATGGGTGTATGATCATTCACGTGACCTGTACATGGTAGCTACATGATCATTGCATGATCAGCCACGTGAGTAGTTCATGATAGCCACGCGATCACTGCATGATCAGTCACGCGATCAGTGCATGATCAGTCATGTGACCAGTACATGGTAGCTGCGTGATCATGGCATGATCAGCCACGTGAGCAGTGCATGATAGCCACGCGATCAGTGCATGATCAGACACGAGATCAGTGCATGATCAGTCACGTGGATCAGTGCATGATCAGCCACGCGATCAGTGCATGACCAGGCACGCGATCAGTGTATGTCCAGCCAAGTGATCAGTGCATGATAGCCACGTGATCAGTGCATGATCAGTCACGTGATCAGTGCATGATCAGTTACGTGATCTGTATGATCAGCCACGTGATCAGTGCATGATCAGCCACATGATCAGTGCATGATCAATTACGCGCTCAGTGCATGATCAGTCACGCGACCAGTACATGGTAGCTACGATCATTGCCTGATCAGCCACGTGATCAGTGCATGATAGCCACGCGATCAGTGCATGATAGCCACGTGATCAGTGCATGATCAGTCACGATACGTGATCAGCCACGTGATCAGTGCATGATATCCACGTGGATCGCGACAGCCACGTGATCAGTGCATGAGAGCCACGGGATCAGTGCATGATCAGTCACGTGATACATGTGTGATCAGCCACGTGATCAGTGCATGATGAGCCACGCGATCAGTGCAGGATCAATTACGTGATCAGTGCATGATCAGTCACGTGACCAGTACATGGTTGCTACGTGATCGCTTGCATGATCAGCCACGTGAGCAGAGCATGATAGCCACGTGGTCAGTGCATGATCAGTCACGTGATCAGTGCATGAGTCACGTGATCAGCATGATCAGCCACGTGATCAGTGCATGAGTGCCACGTGATCAGTGCATGATCAGTCACGCGACAGTGTGTGGTCAGCCACGCGATCTTTCCATGATCAGCCACGTGAGCAGTGCATGATAGCCACGTGATCTGTGCATGAGTTACGTGAGCAGCATGATCAGCCACGTGATCAGTGCATGAGTGCCACGTGATCAGTGCATGATATGTCACGTGACAGGTGTGTGATCAGCCACGTGAACAGTGCATGTTCAGCCACGTGATCAGTGCATGATCAGCCACGTGATCAGTGCATGATCAGCTACGTGAGCAGCATGATGCCACGTGATCAGTGCATGGTCAGACACGCGAACAGTGTATGATCAGCCACGCGATCAGTGCATGATAGCCACGTGATCAGTGCATGATCATCACGTGATCAGTGTATGATCAGCCACGTGAACAGTGCATGCTCAGTCACGTGATCTGGGCCTGCTGAGCTACGCGGATCAGCTGCTCAGTCACGCTCATCTGCTTGACAATTGCCAGCTGAGCTGCACGATTCCTGCCTGTCATCTGCTTGACAATTGCCAGCTGTGCTGCGTAATTCCTGCCTGCTCAGCTGCTTGATTATTGCCAGCTGAGCAGCATGATTCCTCACACCTGAGTTCCATGATTATTGCCTGCTGACTGTTTGATTCGTGCCTACTCAGCTCTTTGTTTATTGCCTCCAGAGGCACATGATCAGTGTATGATAGCAAACATGATCAGCGCATGATCAGTCACATGATCAGCGCCATTAAGTCACGTGATCACTACATGATAGTCATGTGATCAGTCCATGCTCAGTCACGGTATCAGTGCATGATCAGCCACGTGATCAGTGCATGATCTGTCACAAGATTAGTGTATGATCATCCACGTGATCAGTGCACGGGCAGTCATGTGATCAGTGCATGATATAGACGTGAACAGTGCATGATCAGCTCGCGTGATCAGTGCATGATAGCCACGTGATCAGTGCATGATCAGTCACCTGATGGGTGTATGATCATTCACGTGACCTGTACATGGTAGCTACATGATCATTGCATGATCAGCCACGTGAGTAGTTCATGATAGCCACGTGATCACTGCATGATCAGTCACGTGATCAGTGCATGATCAGTCATGTGACCAGTACATGGTAGCTGCGCGATCATGGCATGATCAGCCACGTGAGCAGTGCATGATAGCCACGTGATCAGTGCATGATCAGACACGAGATCAGTGCATGATCAGTCACGTGATCAGTGCATGATCAGCCACGTGATCAGTGCATGACCAGGCACGCGATCAGTGTATGTCCAGCCAAGTGATCAGTGCATGATAGCCACGTGATCAGTGCATGATCAGTCACGCGATCAGTGCATGATCAGTTATGTGATCAGTGTCTGATCAGCCACGTGATCAGTGCATGATCAGCCACATGATCAGTGCATGATCAATTACGCGCTCAGTGCATGATCAGTCACGTGACCAGTACATGGTAGCTACGTGATCATTGCCTGATAAGCCACGTGATCAGTGCATGATAGCCACGTGATCAGTGCATGATAGCCACGTGATCAGTGCATGATCAGTCATGTGATACGCGGTGATCAGCCACGTGATCAGTGCATGATATCCACGTGATCAGTGCATGACAGCCACGCGATCAGTGCATGAGAGCCACGGGATCAGTGCATGATCAGTCACGCGATACATGTGTGATCAGCCACGTGATCAGTGCATGATGAGCCACGTGATCAGTGCAGGATCAATTACGTGATCAGTGCATGATCAGTCACGTGACCAGTACATGGTTGCTACGCGATCGCTGCATGATCAGCCACGTGAGCAGAGCATGATAGCCACGCGGTCAGTGCATGATCAGTCACGATCAGTACATGATCAGTCACGCGAACAGTGCATGATCATTTACGTGATCTTTGCATGATCAGTCACGCTACCAGTATATGGTTGCTACGCGATCATTCCATGACGAGCCACGTGAGCAGTGCATGATAGCCACGCGATGTGTGCATGAGTTACGTGAGCAGAGTATGATCAGCCACGTGATCAGTGCATGAGTGCCACGTGATCAGTGCATGATATGTCACGCGACAGGTGTGTGATCAGCCACGTGAACAGTGCATGTCAGCCGCGATCAGTGCATGATAGCCACGGATCAGCATGATCAGTGCATGATGATCAGCCACGGATCAGTGCATGATAGCCACGTGATCAGTGCATGATCAGTTACGTGAGCAGTGTGATCAGCCACGTGATCAGTGCATGGTCAGACACGTGAACAGTGCATGATCAGCCACGTGATCAGTGCATGATCATCCAAGTGATCAGTGCATGATCATCACGCGATCAGTGTATGATCAGCCACGTGAACAGTGCATGCTCAGTCACGTGATCTGGGCCTGCTGAGCTGCGTGATTACTGTCTGCTCATCTGCTTGACAATTGCCAGCTGAGCTGCACGATTCCTGCCTGTCATCTGCTTGACAATTGCCAGCTGTGCTGCGTAATTCCTGCCTGCTCAGCTGCTTGATTATTGCCAGCTGAGCAGCATGATTCCTCACACCTGAGTTCCATGATTATTGCCTGCTGACTGTTTGATTCGTGCCTACTCAGCTCTTTGTTTATTGCCTCCAGAGGCACATGATCAGTGTATGATAGCAAACATGATCAGCGCATGATCAGTCACATGATCAGCGCCATTAAGTCACGTGATCACTACATGATAGTCATGTGATCAGTCCATGCTCAGTCACGGTATCAGTGCATGATCAGCCACGTGATCAGTGCATGATCTGTCACAAGATTAGTGTATGATCATCCACGTGATCAGTGCACGGGCAGTCATGTGATCAGTGCATGATATAGACGTGAACAGTGCATGATCAGTCTCGTGATCAGTGCATGATAGCCACGTGATCAGTGCATGATCAGTCACCTGATGGGTGTATGATCATTCACGTGACCTGTACATGGTAGCTACATGATCATTGCATGATCAGCCACGTGAGTAGTTCATGATAGCCACGTGATCACTGCATGATCAGTCACGCGATCAGTGCATGATCAGTCATGTGACCAGTACATGGTAGCTGCGTGATCATGGCATGATCAGCCACGTGAGCAGTGCATGATAGCCACGCGATCAGTGCATGATCAGACACGAGATCAGTGCATGATCAGTCACGTGATCAGTGCATGATCAGCCACGTGATCAGTGCATGACCAGGCACGCGATCAGTGTATGTCCAGCCAAGTGATCAGTGCATGATAGCCACGCGATCAGTGCATGATCAGTCACGTGATCAGTGCATGATCAGTTATGTGATCAGTGTATGATCAGCCACGTGATCAGTGCATGATCAGCCACATGATCAGTGCATGATCAATTACGTGATCAGTGCATGATCAGTCACGTGACCAGTACATGGTAGCTACGCGATCATTGCCTGATCAGCCACGTGATCAGTGCATGATAGCCACGCGATCAGTGCATGATAGCCACGTGATCAGTGCATGATCAGTCATGTGATACGTGTGTGATCAGCCACGTGATCAGTGCATGATATCCACGTGATCAGTGCATGACAGCCACGTGATCAGTGCATGAGAGCCACGGATCAGTGCATGATCAGTCACGCGATACATGTGTGATCAGCCACGTGATCAGTGCATGATGAGCCACGTGATCAGTGCAGGATCAATTACGTGATCAGTGCATGATCAGTCACGTGACCAGTACATGGTTGCTACGCGATCGCTGCATGATCAGCCACGTGAGCAGAGCATGATAGCCACGTGGTCAGTGCATGATCAGTCACGTGATCAGTACATGATCAGTCACGTGAACAGTGCATGATCATTTACGTGATCTTTGCATGATCAGTCACGTTACCAGTATATGGTTGCTACGTGATCATTCCATGACGAGCCACGTGAGCAGTGCATGATAGCCACGTGATGTGTGCATGAGTTACGTGAGCAGAGTATGATCAGCCACGTGATCAGTGCATGAGTGCCACGTGATCAGTGCATGATATGTCACGCGACAGGTGTGTGATCAGCCACGCGAACAGTGCATGTTCAGCCACGTGATCAGTGCATGATAGCCACGGATCAGTGCATGATCAGTTACGTGAGCAGTATGATCAGCCACGCGATCAGTGCATGTGTGCCACGGATCAGCATGATCGCCACGTGAACAGTGCGTGATCCTCTGAAGTGCATGATCAGCCACGTGATCAGTGCATGATCAGCCACGTGAACAGTGCATGATCAGCCACGTGATCAGTGCATGATCACGCGGATCAGTGCATGATCGCCACGTGATCAGTGTGATCAGCCACGTGAACAGTGCATGATCAGCCACGTGATCAGTGCATGCTCAGCACGATCTGGGCCTGCTCAGCCGCGTGATTAGCATGGCTGTCGCGTGCTCATCTGCTTGACAATTGCCAGCTGAGCTGCACGATTCCTGCCTGTCATCTGCTTGACAATTGCCAGCTGTGCTGCGTAATTCCTGCCTGCTCAGCTGCTTGATTATTGCCAGCTGAGCAGCATGATTCCTCACACCTGAGTTCCATGATTATTGCCTGCTGACTGTTTGATTCGTGCCTACTCAGCTCTTTGTTTATTGCCTCCAGAGGCACATGATCAGTGTATGATAGCAAACATGATCAGCGCATGATCAGTCACATGATCAGCGCCATTAAGTCACGTGATCACTACATGATAGTCATGTGATCAGTCCATGCTCAGTCACGGTATCAGTGCATGATCAGCCACGTGATCAGTGCATGATCTGTCACAAGATTAGTGTATGATCATCCACGCGATCAGTGCACGGGCAGTCATGTGATCAGTGCATGATATAGACGTGAACAGTGCATGATCAGTCTCGTGATCAGTGCATGATAGCCACGTGATCAGTGCATGATCAGTCACCTGATGGGTGTATGATCATTCACGTGACCTGTACATGGTAGCTACATGATCATTGCATGATCAGCCACGTGAGTAGTTCATGATAGCCACGCGATCACTGCATGATCAGTCACGTGATCAGTGCATGATCAGTCATGTGACCAGTACATGGTAGCTGCGTGATCATGGCATGATCAGCCACGCGAGCAGTGCATGATAGCCACGTGATCAGTGCATGATCAGACACGTGATCAGTGCATGATCAGTCACGTGATCAGTGCATGATCAGCCACGCGATCAGTGCATGACCAGGCACGCGATCAGTGTATGTCCAGCCAAGTGATCAGTGCATGATAGCCACGTGATCAGTGCATGATCAGTCACGTGATCAGTGCATGATCAGTTATGTGATCAGTGCATGATCAGCCACGTGATCAGTGCATGATCAGCCACGTGATCAGTGCATGATCAATTACGTGATCAGTGCATGATCAGTCACGTGACCAGTACATGGTAGCTACGTGATCATTGCCTGATCAGCCACGTGATCAGTGCATGATAGCCACGTGATCAGTGCATGATCAGCCACGTGATCAGTGCATGATCAGTCATGTGATACGGTGTGATCAGCCACGTGATCAGTGCATGATAGCCACGTGATCAGTGCATGACAGCCACGTGATCAGTGCATGATAGCCACGGGATCAGTGCATGATCAGTCACGGCGGATACATGTGCGATCAGCCACGTGATCAGTGCATGATGAGCCACGTGATCAGTGCATGATCAGTTACGTGATCAGTGCATGATCAGTCACGGACCAGTACATGGTAGCTACGGATCATTGCATGATCAGCCACGTGAGCAGTGCGATAGCCACGGATCAGTGCATGATAGTCACGATCGCATGATCAGTCACGTGATCCGTGCGTGATCAGCCACGTGATCAGTGCATGATATCCACGGATCAGTGCATGATCAGCCACGCGATCAGTGCATGATAGCCACGGATCAGTGCATGATAGCACGGATCAGTGTGATCAGCCACGTGATCAGTGCGATGAGCCACGTGATCAGTGCAGGATCAATTACGTGATCAGTGCATGATCAGTCACGTGACCAGTACATGGTTCAGCCGCGATCGCTTGCATGATCAGCCACGCGAGCAGAGCATGATAGCCACGTGATCAGTGCATGATCAGTCACGTGATCAGTACATGATCAGTCACGTGAACAGTGCATGATCAGTTACGTGATCTGTGCATGATCAGTCACGCGACCAGTATATGGTTGCTACGTGATCATTGCATGACGAGCCACGTGAGCAGTGCATGATAGCCACGTGATGTGTGCATGAGTCACGTGAGCAGAGCATGATCAGCCACGTGATCAGTGCATGAGTGCCACGTGATCAGTGCATGATATGTCACGTGACCAGGTGTGTGATCAGCCACGTGAACAGTGCATGTTCAGCCACGTGATCAGTGCATGATAGCCACGTGATCAGTGCATGATCAGTTACGGAGCAGTGTATGATCAGCCACGTGATCAGTGCATGAGTGCCACGTGATCAGTGCATGATAGTCACGTGACAGTGTGTGATAGCCACGTGATCAGTGCATGTTAGCCACGTGATCAGCATGATCAGTTGATCAGTGTATGATCAGCCACGTGATCAGTGCATGATGCCACGTGATCAGTGCGATAGTCACTGACAGTGCATGATCAGACACGCGAACAGTGCATGATCAGCCACGCGATCAGTGCATGATCAGCCAAGTGATCAGTGCATGATCATCCACGTGATCAGTGTATGATCAGCCACGTGAACAGTGCATGCTCAGTCACGTGAACGATCTGGGCCTGCTGAGCTGCGTGGATTACTGTCTGCTCATCTGCTTGACAATTGCCAGCTGAGCTGCACGATTCCTGCCTGTCATCTGCTTGACAATTGCCAGCTGTGCTGCAATTCCTGCCTGCTCAGCTGCTTGATTATTGCCAGCTGAGCAGCATGATTCCTCACACCTGAGTTCCATGATTATTGCCTGCTGACTGTTTGATTCGTGCCTACTCAGCTCTTTGTTTATTGCCTCCAGAGGCACATGATCAGTGTATGATAGCAAACATGATCAGCGCATGATCAGTCACATGATCAGCGCCATTAAGTCACGTGATCACTACATGATAGTCATGTGATCAGTCCATGCTCAGTCACGTGTATCAGTGCATGATCAGCCACGTGATCAGTGCATGATCTGTCACAAGATTAGTGTATGATCATCCACGTGATCAGTGCACGGGCAGTCATGTGATCAGTGCATGATATAGACGTGAACAGTGCATGATCAGTCTCGTGATCAGTGCATGATAGCCACGTGATCAGTGCATGATCAGTCACCTGATGGGTGTATGATCATTCACGTGACCTGTACATGGTAGCTACATGATCATTGCATGATCAGCCACGTGAGTAGTTCATGATAGCCACGTGATCACTGCATGATCAGTCACGTGATCAGTGCATGATCAGTCATGTGACCAGTACATGGTAGCTGCGTGATCATGGCATGATCAGCCACGGAGCAGTGCATGATAGCCACGTGATCAGTGCATGATCAGACGAGATCAGTGCATGATCAGTCACGTGATCAGTGCATGATCAGCCACGCGATCAGTGCATGACCAGGCACGTGATCAGTGTATGTCCAGCCAAGTGATCAGTGCATGATAGCCACGATCAGTGCAATCAGTCACGTGATCAGTGCATGATCAGTATGTGATCAGTGTATGATCAGACGGATCAGTGCATGATCAGCCACGTGATCAGTGCATGATCAATTACGTGATCAGTGCATGATCAGTCACGTGACCAGTACATGGTAGCTACGCGATCATTGCATGATCAGCCACGTGATCAGTGCATGATAGCCACGTGATCAGTGCATGATAGCCACGTGATCAGTGCATGATCAGTCAATGCGGTGATCAGCCACGTGATCAGTGCATGATCAGCCACGTGATCAGTGCATGACACAGTGATCAGTGCATGAGCAGCCACGTGATCAGTGCATGATCAGTCACGTGATACAGTGCGTGATCAGCCACGTGATCAGTGCATGATGAGCCACGTGATCAGTGCATGATCAACACGTGATCAGTGCATGATCAGTCACGTGACCAGTACATGGTAGCCACGTGATCAGTGCATGATCAGCCACGTGATCAGTGCATGATAGCCACGTGATCAGTGCATGATCAGCCACGCGATCAGTGCATGATCAGTCACGTGATACGCAGTGATCAGCCACGTGATCAGTGCATGATCATCCACGTGATCAGTGCATGACAGCCACGCGATCAGTGCATGATAGCCACGGATCAGTGCATGATCAGTCACGTGATACAGTGTGTGATCAGCCACGTGATCAGTGCATGATCAGCCACGTGATCAGTGCATGATCAATTACGTGATCAGTGCATGATCAGTCACGTGACCAGTACATGGTTCAGTCACGCGATCGCTGCATGATCAGCCACGTGAGCAGAGCATGATAGCCACGTGATCAGTGCATGATCAGTCACGTGATCAGTGCATGATCAGTCACGTGAACAGTGCATGATCAGCTACGTGATCTTTGCATGATCAGTCACGTGACCAGTATATGGTTGCTACGGCGATCAGTGCATGACGAGCCACGTGAGCAGTGCATGATCAGCCACGCGGATGTGTGCATGAGTTACGTGAGCAGAGCATGATCAGCCACGTGATCAGTGCATGAGTGCCACGTGATCAGTGCATGATATGTCACGATCAGTGTGATCAGCCACGTGAACAGTGCATGATCAGCCACGTGATCAGTGCATGATAGCCACGTGATCAGTGCATGATCAGTTACGTGAGCAGTGCATGATCAGCCACGGGACGATATGAGCACGTGATCAGTGCATGATCAGCCACGTGATCAGTGCATGATCCGATAGTGATCAGTGATCATGCATGATCAGTTACGTGATCAGTGTATGATCAGCCATGATCAGTATGAGTGCCACGTGATCTGCATGATAGTCACGCGAGCAGTGTGATCAGCCACGTGATCAGTGCATGATCAGCCACGCGATCAGTGCATGATCAGTCACGTGATCAGTGCATGATCAGCCACGTGATCAGTGCATGATCAGCACGTGATCAGTGTATGATCAGCCACGTGAACAGTGCATGCTCAGTCACGTGATCTGGGCCTGCTGAGCTGCGTGATTACTGTCTGCTCATCTGCTTGACAATTGCCAGCTGAGCTGCACGATTCCTGCCTGTCATCTGCTTGACAATTGCCAGCTGTGCTGCGATTCCTGCCTGCTCAGCTGCTTGATTATTGCCAGCTGAGCAGCATGATTCCTCACAGCTGAGTTCCATGATTATTGCCTGCTGACTGTTTGATTCGTGCCTACTTCAGCTCTTTGTTTATTGCCTCCAGAGGCACATGATCAGTGTATGATAGCAAACATGATCAGCGCATGATCAGTCACATGATCAGCGCCATTAAGTCACGTGATCACTACATGATAGTCATGTGATCAGTCCATGCTCAGTCACGGTATCAGTGCATGATCAGCCACGTGATCAGTGCATGATCTGTCACAAGATTAGTGTATGATCATCCACGTGATCAGTGCACGCGCAGTCATGTGATCAGTGCATGATATAGACGTGAACAGTGCATGATCAGTCTCGTGATCAGTGCATGATAGCCACGCGATCAGTGCATGATCAGTCACCTGATGGGTGTATGATCATTCACGTGACCTGTACATGGTAGCTACATGATCATTGCATGATCAGCCACGTGAGTAGTACATGATAGCCACGTGATCAGTGCATGATCAGTCACGGGATCAGTGCATGATCAGTCATGTGACCAGTACATGGTAGCTGCGCGATCATGGCATGATCAGCCACGTGAGCAGTGCATGATAGCCACGTGATCAGTGCATGATCAGTACGAGATCAGTGCATGATCAGTCACGCGATCAGTGCATGATCAGCCACGCGATCAGTGCATGACCAGGCACGCGATCAGTGTATGTCCAGCCAAGTGATCAGTGCATGATAGCCACGTGATCAGTGCATGATCAGTCACGTGATCAGTGCATGATCAGTTATGTGATCAGTGCATGATCAGCCACGCGATCAGTGCATGATCAGCCACATGATCAGTGCATGATCAATTCACGTGATCAGTGCATGATCAGTCACGCGACCAGTACATGGTAGCTACGTGATCATTGCCTGATCAGCCACGTGATCAGTGCATGATAGCCACGTGATCAGTGCATGATAGCCACGCGATCAGTGCATGATCAGTCATGTGATACGTGTGATCAGCCACATGATCAGTGCATGATATCCACGCGATCAGTGCATGACAGCCACGCGATCAGTGCATGAGAGCCACGGATCAGTGCATGATCAGTCACGCGATACATGTGTGATCAGCCACGTGATCAGTGCATGATGAGCCACGTGATCAGTGCAGGATCATTTACGTGATCAGTGCATGATCAGTCACGTGACCAGTACATGGTCAGCCACGTGATCGTTGCATGATCAGCCACGTGAGCAGAGCATGATAGCCACGCGGTCAGTGCATGATCAGCCACGCGATCAGTGCATGATCAGTCACGTGATACGCGTGATCAGCCACGTGATCAGTGCATGATCAGCCACGTGATCAGTGCATGACAGCCACGTGAGCAGTGCATGATAGCCACGTGATCAGTGCATGATCAGTCACGTGAGACAGTGTGCATCAGCCACGTGATCAGTGCATGATGAGCCACGTGATCAGTGCATGATCAGTCACGTGATCAGTGCATGATCAGCCACGTGACCAGTGCATGCTGCCACGTGATCAGTGCATGATCAGCCACGTGATCAGTGCATGATAGCCACGTGATCAGTGCATGATCAGTCACGCGATCAGTGCATGATCAGCCACGTGAACAGTGCATGATCACCACGTGATCAGTGCATGATCAGTCACGTGAGCATGTATATGGTTGCCACGGATCAGTGCATGATCAGCCACGCGAGCAGTGCATGATAGCCACGTGATGTGTGCATGAGCTACGTGAGCAGAGTATGATCAGCCACGTGATCAGTGCATGAGTGCCACGTGATCAGTGCATGATATGTCACGTGACAGGTGTGTGATCAGCCACGCGATCAGTGCATGATCAGCCACGTGATCAGTGCATGATAGCCACGCGATCAGTGCATGATCAGTTACGTGAGCAGTGCATGATCAGCCACGTGATCAGTGCATGGTCAGACACGTGAACAGCGCATGATCAGCCACGTGATCAGCGCATGATAGCCACGTGATCAGTGCATGATAGTCACGTGATCAGTCCATGCTCAGTCACGTGATCAGTGCATGATCAGCCACGTGATCAGTGCATGATCTGTCACAAGATTAGTGTATGATCATCCACGTGATCAGTGCACGGCAGTCATGTGATCAGTGCATGATATAGACGTGAACAGTGCATGATCAGTCTCGTGATCAGTGCATGATAGCCACGCGATCAGTGCATGATCAGTCACCTGATGGGTGTATGATCATTCACGTGACCTGTACATGGTAGCGCTACATGATCATTGCATGATCAGCCACGTGAGTAGTGCATGATAGCCACGTGATCACTGCATGATCAGTCACGTGATCAGTGCATGATCAGTCATGTGACCAGTACATGGTAGCTGCGCGATCATGGCATGATCAGCCACGTGAGCAGTGCATGATAGCCACGTGATCAGTGCATGATCAGACACGAGATCAGTGCATGATCAGTCACGTGATCAGTGCATGATCAGCCACGCGATCAGTGCATGACCAGGCACGTGATCAGTGTATGTCCAGCGATCAGTGCATGATAGCCACGCGATCAGTGCATGATCAGTCACGTGATCAGTGCATGATCAGCCACGTGATCAGTGCATGATCAGCCACGTGATCAGTGCATGATCAATTACGCGATCAGTGCATGATCAGTCACGCGACCAGTACATGGTAGCTACGCGATCATTGCCTGATCAGCCACATGATCAGTGCATGATAGCCACGTGATCAGTGCATGATAGCCACGTGATCAGTGCATGATCAGTCATGTGATACGGGTGATCAGCCACGTGATCAGTGCATGATATCCACGTGATCAGTGCATGACAGCCACGCGATCAGTGCATGAGAGCCACGGGATCAGTGCATGATCAGTCACGTGATACATGTGATCAGCCACGTGATCAGTGCATGATGAGCCACGGATCAGTGCAGGATCAATTACGTGATCAGTGCATGATCAGTCACGCCAGTACATGGTTGCGCACGGATCGTGCATGATCAGCCACGTGAGCAGAGCATGATAGCCACGCGGTCAGTGCATGATCAGTCACGTGATCAGTACATGATCAGTCACGTGAACAGTGCATGATCATTTACGTGATCTTTGCATGATCAGTCACGGACCAGTATATGGTTGCTACGTGATCATTCCATGACGAGCCACGTGAGCAGTGCATGATAGCCACGTGATGTGTGCATGAGTTACGTGAGCAGAGTCTGATCAGCCACGTGATCAGTGCATGAGTGCCACGTGATCAGTGCATGATATGTCACGTGACAGGTGTGTGATCAGCCACGTGAACAGTGCATGTTCAGCCACGTGATCAGTGCATGATAGCCACGCGATCAGTGCATGATCAGTTACGCGTGAGCAGTGTATGATCAGCCACGTGATCAGTGCATGGTCAGACACGTGATCAGTGCATGATCAGCCACGTGATCAGTGCATGATAGCCACGTGATCAGTGCATGATAGCCACGTGATCAGTGCATGATCAGTCACGTGATCAGTGCATGATCAGCCACGTGATCAGTGCATGATCTGTCACAAGATTAGTGTATGATCATCCACGTGATCAGTGCCGCAGATCAGTGCATGATATAGACGTGAACAGTGCATGATCAGTCTCGTGATCAGTGCATGATAGCCACGTGATCAGTGCATGATCAGTCACCTGATGGGTGTATGATCATTCACGTGACCTGTACATGGTAGCTACATGATCATTGCATGATCAGCCACGTGAGCAGTTCATGATAGCCACGTGATCACTGCATGATCAGTCACGTGATCAGTGCATGATCAGTCATGTGACCAGTACATGGTAGCTCGTGATCATGGCATGATCAGCCACGTGAGCAGTGCATGATAGCCACGTGATCAGTGCATGATCAGACACGATCAGTGCATGATCAGTCACGTGATCAGTGCATGATCAGCCACGTGATCAGTGCATGACCAGGCACGTGATCAGTGTATGTCCAGCCACGTGATCAGTGCATGATAGCCACGTGATCAGTGCATGATCAGTCACGTGATCAGTGCATGATCAGTTATGTGATCAGTGTATGATCAGCCACGTGATCAGTGCATGATCAGCCACATGATCAGTGCATGATCAATTACGCGATCAGTGCATGATCAGTCACGTGACCAGTACATGGTAGCTACGTGATCATTGCCTGATCAGCCACGTGATCAGTGCATGATAGCCACGCGATCAGTGCATGATAGCCACGTGATCAGTGCATGATCAGTCATGTGATACGTGGCATCAGCCACGTGATCAGTGCATGATATCCACGTGATCAGTGCATGACAGCCACGTGATCAGTGCATGAGAGCCACGGGATCAGTGCATGATCAGTCACGTGATACATGTGTGATCAGCCACGCGATCAGTGCATGATGAGCCACGTGATCAGCGCAGGATCAGTTACGTGATCAGTGCATGATCAGCCACGCGACAGTACATGGTTGCCACGTGATCGTGCATGATAGCCACGGAGCAGTGCATGATAGCCACGGGTCAGTGCATGATCAGTCACGCGATCAGTACATGATCAGTCACGCGAACAGTGCATGATCATTTACGTGATTTGCATGATCAGTCACGTTACCAGTATATGGTTGCATGCGTGATCATTCCATGACGAGCCACGTGAGCAGTGCATGATAGCCACGTGATGTGTGCATGAGTTACGTGAGCAGTGTACGATCAGCCACGTGATCAGTGCATGAGTGCCACGTGATCAGTGCATGATATGTCACGTGACAGGTGTGTGATCAGCCACGTGAACAGTGCATGTTCAGCCACGTGATCAGTGCATGATAGCCACGTGATCAGTGCATGATCAGACGTGAGCAGGTATGATCAGCCACGTGATCAGTGCATGGTCAGACACGTGAACAGTGCATGATCAGCCACGTGATCAGTGCATGATAGCCACGTGATCAGTGCATGATCATCACGTGATCAGTGTATGATCAGCCACGTGAACAGTGCATGCTCAGTCACGCGATCTGGGCCTGCTGAGCTGCGTGATTACTGTCTGCTCATCTGCTTGACAATTGCCAGCTGAGCTGCACGATTCCTGCCCGTCATCTGCTTGACAATTGCCAGCTGTGCTGCGTAATTCCTGCCTGCTCAGCTGCTTGATTATTGCCAGCTGAGCAGCATGATTCCTCACACCTGAGTTCCATGATTATTGCCTGCTGACTGTTTGATTCGTGCCTACTCAGCTCTTTGTTTATTGCCTCCAGAGGCACATGATCAGTGTATGATAGCAAACATGATCAGCGCATGATCAGTCACATGATCAGCGCCATTAAGTCACGTGATCACTACATGATAGTCATGTGATCAGTCCATGCTCAGTCACGGTATCAGTGCATGATCAGCCACGTGATCAGTGCATGATCTGTCACAAGATTAGTGTATGATCATCCACGTGATCAGTGCACGGGCAGTCATGTGATCAGTGCATGATATAGACGCGAACAGTGCATGATCAGTCTCGTGATCAGTGCATGATAGCCACGTGATCAGTGCATGATCAGTCACCTGATGGGTGTATGATCATTCACGTGACCTGTACATGGTAGCTACATGATCATTGCATGATCAGCCACGTGAGTAGTTCATGATAGCCACGCGATCACTGCATGATCAGTCACGTGATCAGTGCATGATCAGTCATGTGACCAGTACATGGTAGCTGCGTGATCATGGCATGATCAGCCACGTGAGCAGTGCATGATAGCCACGTGATCAGTGCATGATCAGACACGTGATCAGTGCATGATCAGTCACGTGATCAGTGCATGATCAGCCACGTGATCAGTGCATGATCAGGCACGTGATCAGTGCATGATCAGCCACGTGATCAGTGCATGATCAATTATGAGTGCATGATCAGTCACGCGATCAGTACATGGTAGACGCCATGATCAGTGCCTGATCAGCTCACGATCAGTGCATGATAGCCACGTGATCAGTGCATGATCAGCCACGTGATCAGTGCATGATCAGTCATGTGATACGGTGATCAGCCACGTGATCAGTGCATGATATCCACGCGATCAGTGCATGACAGCCACGTGATCAGTGCATGAGAGCCACGGATCAGTGCATGATCAGTCACGTGATACATGTGTGATCAGCCACGTGATCAGTGCATGATGAGCCACGTGATCAGTGCAGGATCAATTACGTGATCAGTGCATGATCAGTCACGCGACCAGTACATGGTTGCTACGCGATCGTGCATGATCAGCCACGTGAGCAGAGCATGATAGCCACGTGGTCAGTGCATGATCAGTCACGCGATCAGTACATGATCAGTCACGTGAACAGTGCATGATCATTTACGTGATCTTGCATGATCAGTCACGTTACCAGTATATGGTTGCTACGTGATCATTCCATGACGAGCCACGTGAGCAGTGCATGATAGCCACGTGATGTGTGCATGAGTTACGTGAGCAGGTATGATCAGCCACGTGATCAGTGCATGAGTGCCACGTGATCAGTGCATGATATGTCACGCGACAGGTGTGTGATCAGCCACGTGAACAGTGCATGTTCAGCCACGTGATCAGTGCATGATCAGCACGTGATCAGTGCATGATCAGTTACGGAGCAGCATGAGTGCCACGGATCAGTGCAGGATAGTTACGTGAGCAGTGTATGATCAGCCACGTGATCAGTGCATGGTCAGACACGTGATCGCATGATAGACACGGAACAGTGTATGATCAGCCACGTGATCAGTGCATGATCATCCAAGTGATCAGTGCATGATCAGTCACGTGATCAGTGTATGATCAGCCACGTGAACAGCATGCTCAGTCACGTGATCTGGGCCTGCTGAGCTGCGTGATTACTGTCTGCTCATCTGCTTGACAATTGCCAGCTGAGCTGCACGATTCCTGCCTGTCATCTGCTTGACAATTGCCAGCTGTGCTGCGTAATTCCTGCCTGCTCAGCTGCTTGATTATTGCCAGCTGAGCAGCATGATTCCTCACACCTGAGTTCCATGATTATTGCCTGCTGACTGTTTGATTCGTGCCTACTCAGCTCTTTGTTTATTGCCTCCAGAGGCACATGATCAGTGTATGATAGCAAACATGATCAGCGCATGATCAGTCACATGATCAGCGCCATTAAGTCACGTGATCACTACATGATAGTCATGTGATCAGTCCATGCTCAGTCACGGTATCAGTGCATGATCAGCCACGTGATCAGTGCATGATCTGTCACAAGATTAGTGTATGATCATCCACGTGATCAGTGCACGGGCAGTCATGTGATCAGTGCATGATATAGACGTGAACAGTGCATGATCAGTCTCGTGATCAGTGCATGATAGCCACGTGATCAGTGCATGATCAGTCACCTGATGGGTGTATGATCATTCATGACCTGTACATGGTAGCTACATGATCATTGCATGATCAGCCACGTGAGTAGTTCATGATAGCCACGTGATCACCGCATGATCAGTCACGTGATCAGTGCATGATCAGTCATGTGACCAGTACATGGTAGCTGTGATCATGGCATGATCAGCCACGTGAGCAGTGCATGATAGCCACGCGATCAGTGCATGATCAGCCACGAGATCAGTGCATGATCAGTCACGTGATCAGTGCATGATCAGCCACGTGATCAGTGCATGACCAGGCACGTGATCAGTGTAATCAGCCAAGTGATCAGTGCATGATAGCCACGCGATCAGTGCATGATCAGTCACGCGATCAGTGCATGATCAGCTATGTGATCAGTGTATGATCAGCCACGTGATCAGTGCATGATCAGCCACATGATCAGTGCATGATCAATTACGCGCTCAGTGCATGATCAGTCACGTGACCAGTACATGGTAGCTACGCGATCATTGCCTGATCAGCCACGCGATCAGTGCATGATAGCCACGTGATCAGTGCATGATAGCCACGTGATCAGTGCATGATCAGTCATGTGATACGTGTGTGATCAGCCACGTGATCAGTGCATGATATCCACGTGATCAGTGCATGACAGCCACGCGATCAGTGCATGAGAGCCACGGGATCAGTGCATGATCAGTCACGTGATACATGTGTGATCAGCCACGTGATCAGTGCATGATGAGCCACGTGATCAGTGCAGGATCATTACGCGATCAGTGCATGATCAGTCACGTGACCAGTACATGGTTGCATGATCGTTGCATGATCAGCCACGTGAGCAGAGCATGATAGCCACGTGGTCAGTGCATGATCAGTCACGTGATCAGTACATGATCAGTCACGCGAACAGTGCATGATCATTTACGTGATCTTGCATGATCAGTCACGTTACCAGTATGGTTGCTACGTGATCATTTGACGAGCCACGTGAGCAGTGCATGATAGCCACGTGATGTGTGCATGAGTTACGTGCGGAGCAGTGTATGATCAGCCACGTGATCAGTGCATGAGTGCCACGTGATCAGTGCATGATATGTCACGTGACAGGTGTGTGATCAGCCACGTGAACAGTGCATGTTCAGCCACGTCGTGCATGATCATCCACGGAGCAGAGTATGATCAGCCACGTGATCAGTGCATGAGAGCCACGATCAGTGCATGATAGCCACGTGACAGTGCATGATCAGCCACGTGAACAGTGCATGATCAGCCACGTGATCAGTGCATGGTCAGACACGTGATCAGTGTATGATCAGCCACGTGAGTGCATGATCATCCAAGTGATCAGTGCATGATCAGCACGTGATCAGTGTATGATCAGCCACGCGAACAGTGCATGCTCAGTCACGTGATCTGGGCCTGCTGAGCTGCGTGATTACTGTCTGCTCATCTGCTTGACAATTGCCAGCTGAGCTGCACGATTCCTGCCTGTCATCTGCTTGACAATTGCCAGCTGTGCTGCGTAATTCCTGCCTGCTCAGCTGCTTGATTATTGCCAGCTGAGCAGCATGATTCCTCACACCTGAGTTCCATGATTATTGCCTGCTGACTGTTTGATCGTGCCTACTCAGCTCTTTGTTTATTGCCTCCAGAGGCACATGATCAGTGTATGATAGCAAACATGATCAGCGCATGATCAGTCACATGATCAGCGCCATTAAGTCACGTGATCACTACATGATAGTCATGTGATCAGTCCATGCTCAGTCACGGTATCAGTGCATGATCAGCCACGTGATCAGTGCATGATCTGTCACAAGATTAGTGTATGATCATCCACGTGATCAGTGCACGGCAGTCATGTGATCAGTGCATGATATAGACGGGAACAGTGCATGATCAGTCTCGCGATCAGTGCATGATAGCCACGCGATCAGTGCATGATCAGCTACCTGATGGGTGTATGATCATTCACGTGACCTGTACATGGTAGCTACATGATCGTTGCATGATCAGCCACGTGAGTAGTTCATGATAGCCACGCGATCACTGCATGATCAGTCACGTGATCAGTGCATGATCAGTCACGTGACCAGTACATGGTAGCTGCGTGATCATGGCATGATCAGCCACGTGAGCAGTGCATGATAGCCACGCGATCAGTGCATGATCAGACACGTGATCAGTGCATGATCAGTCACGTGATCAGTGCATGATCAGCCACGCGATCAGTGCATGACCAGGCAAGTGATCAGTGTATGTCAGCCACGTGATCAGTGCATGATAGCCACGTGATCAGTGCATGATCAGTCACGTGATCAGTGCATGATCAGTCACGCGATCAGTGCATGATAGCCACGTGATCATTGTGCTGATCAGCCACATGATCAGTGCATGATAGCCACGATCAGCATGATAGCCACGTGATCAGTGCATGATCAGTCACGTGATCAGTGTGGTCAGCCACGTGATCAGTGCCTGATAGCCACGTGATCAGCATGATAGCCACGTGATCAGTGCATGATAGCCACGATCAGTGCATGATCAGCCACGTGATCATGCATGATCAGCCACGTGATCAGTGCAGGATCAATTACGTGATCGCATGATCAGTCACGTGACCAGTACATGGTTAGCATGCGATCATGCATGATCAGCCACGTGAGCAGAGCATGATAGCCACGTGGTCAGTGCATGATCAGCCACGATCAGACATGATCAGTCACGTGAACAGTGCATGATCATTTACGTGATTCGCATGATCAGTCACGTTACAGTATATGGTTGCTACGTGATCATTCCATGACCAGCCACGTGAGCAGTGCATGATAGCCATGCGTGATGTGTGCAGGATACGTGAGCAGTATGATCAGCCACGTGATCAGTGCATGAGTGCCACGTGATCAGTGCATGATATGTCACTGGACAGTGTGATCAGCCACGGAATCAGTGCATGATCAGCCACGTGATCAGTGCATGATCAGCCACGTGATCAGTGCATGATCAGTCACGTGATCTGGGCCTGCTGAGCTCGTGATTACTGTCTGCTCATCTGCTTGACAATTGCCAGCTGAGCTGCACGATTCCTGCCTGTCATCTGCTTGACAATTGCCAGCTGCGTAATTCCTGCCTGCTCAGCTGCTTGATTATTGCCAGCTGAGCAGCATGATTCCTCACACCTGAGTTCCATGATTATTGCCTGCTGACTGTTTGATTCGTGCCTACTCAGCTCTTTGTTTATTGCCTCCAGAGGCACATGATCAGTGTATGATAGCAAACATGATCAGTGCATGATCAGCCACGTGATCAGCGCCATTAAGTCACGCGATCACTACATGATAGTCATGATCAGTCCATGCTCAGTCACGTATCAGTGCATGATCAGCCACGTGATCAGTGCATGATCTGTCACAAGATCAGTGTATGATCATCCACGTGATCAGTGCACGGGCAGTCATGTGATTGCATGATATAGACGCGGAACAGTGCATGATGATCAGTCTCGTGATCAGTGCATGATCAGCCACGTGATCAGTGCATGATCAGCCACGTGATCAGTGCATGATCAGTCACGTGATACATGTGTGATCAGCCACGTGATCAGTGCATGATGAGCCACGTGATCAGTATGATCAGTCACGTGATCAGTGCATGATCAGTCACGTGATCAGTACATGGTAGCACGTGATCATTGCATGATCAGCCACGTGAGCAGAGCATGATAGCCACGTGATTGCATGATCAGTCACGTGATCAGTACATGATCAGTCACGTGATCAGTGCATGATCATTTACGTGATCAGTGCATGATCAGTCACTGATATGCATATGGATGATTTGCGCCACGAGCAGTGCATGATAGCCACGTGATGTGTGCATGAGTCACGTGAGCAGAGTATGATCAGCCACGTGATCAGCATGAGTGCCACGCGGATCAGTGCATGATCTGTCACGTGATCAGTGTGTGATCAGCCACGTGATCAGTGCATGATCAGCCACGTGATCAGTGCATGATAGCCACGATCAGTGCATGATCAGTTACGTGCAGTGCATGATCAGCCACGTGATCAGTGCATGATGCCACGTGATCAGTGCATGATAGCCACGTGACAGTGCATGATCAGCCACGTGATCAGTGCATGATCAGCCACGTGATCAGTGCATGATCAGTTACGCGTGATCAGTGCATGATCAGCCACGTGATCAGTGCATGAGTGCCACGTGATCAGTGCATGATAGTCACGTGACAGTGTGTGATCAGCCACGTGAACAGTGCATGATCAGCCACGTGATCAGTGCATGATCAGCCACGCGATCAGTGCATGATCAGCCACGATCAGTGCATGATCAGACACGTGATCAGTATGATCAGCCACGTGAACAGTGCATGCTCAGTCACGTGATCTGGGCCTGCTGAGCTGCGTGATTACTGTCTGCTCATCTGCTTGACAATTGCCAGCTGAGCTGCACGATTCCTGCCTGTCATCTGCTTGACAATTGCAGCTGTGCTGCGTAATTCCTGCCTGCTCAGCTGCTTGATTATTGCCAGCTGAGCAGCATGATTCCTCACAGCTGAGTTCCATGATTATTGCCCTGACTGTTTGATTCGTGCCTACTCAGCTCTTTGTTTATTGCCTCCAGAGGCACATGATCAGTGTATGATAGCAAACATGATCAGCGCATGATCAGTCACATGATCACCATTAAGTCGTGATCACTACATGATAGTCATGTGATCAGTCCATGCTCAGTCACGTGTATCAGTGCATGATCAGCCACGTGATCAGTGCATGATCTGTCACAAGATTAGTGTATGATCATCCACGTGATCAGTGCACGGGCAGTCATGATCAGTGCATGATATAGACGTGATCAGCATGATCAGTCCGTGATCAGTGCATGATAGTCACGCGATCAGTGCATGATCAGTCACCTGATGTGTATGATCATTCACGTGACCTGTACATGGTAGCTACATGATCATTGCATGATCAGCCAAGTGAGTAGTTCATGATAGCCACGTGATCACTGCATGATCAGTCACGTGATCAGTGCATGATCAGTCATGTGACCAGTACATGGTAGCTCGTGATCATGGCATGATCAGCCACGAGCAGTGCATGATAGCCACGTGATCAGTGCATGATCAGCACGTGATCAGTGCATGATCAGCCACGTGATCAGTGCATGATCAGCCACGCGATCAGTGCATGACCAGGCACGTGATCAGTGTATGTCAGCCAAGTGATCAGTGCATGATAGCCACGTGATCAGTGCATGATCAGTCACGTGATCAGTGCATGATCAGTTATGTGATCAGTGTATGATCAGCCACGTGATCAGTGCATGATCAGCCACATGATCAGTGCATGATCAATTCACGTGATCAGTGCATGATCAGTCACGTGACCAGTACATGGCAGCTACGTGATCATTGCCTGATCAGCCACGTGATCAGTGCATGATCAGCCACGTGATCAGTGCATGATCAGCCACGTGATCAGTGCATGATCAGTCATGTGATAGTGTGTGATCAGCCACGTGATCAGTGCATGATATCCACGTGATCAGTGCCACGTGATCAGTGCATGATCAGCCACGTGATCAGTGCATGATCAGCCACGTGATCAGTGCATGATCAGTCACGTGATCAGTGTATGATCAGCCACGTGATCAGTGCATGATAGCCACGTGATCAGTGCATGATCAGTCACGATCAGTGCATGATCAGTCACGTGATCAGTGCATGATAGCCACGTGATCAGTGCATGATCAGCCACGTGACAGTGCATGATCAGCCACGTGATCAGTGCATGATAGCCACGTGATCAGTGCATGATCAGTCACGTGATCAGTGCATGATCAGCCACGTGAACAGTGCATGATCAGTCACGTGATCTGGGCCTGCTGAGCTGCGTGATTACTGTCTGCTCATCTGCTTGACAATTGCCAGCTGAGCTGCACGATTCCTGCCTGTCATCTGCTTGACAATTGCCAGCTGTGCTGCGTAATTCCTGCCTGCTCAGCTGCTTGATTATTGCCAGCTGAGCAGCATGATCCTCACACTGAGTTCCATGATTATTGCCTGCTGACTGTTTGATTCGTGCCTACTCAGCTCTTTGTTTATTGCCTCCAGAGGCATGATCAGTGTATGATAGCAAACATGATCAGCGCATGATCAGTCACATGATCAGCGCCATTAAGTCACGTGATCACTACATGATAGTCATGTGATCAGTCCATGCTCAGTCACGGTATCAGTGCATGATCAGCCACGTGATCAGTGCATGATCTGTCACAAGATTAGTGTATGATCATCCACGTGATCAGTGCACGGGCAGTCATGTGATCAGTGCATGATATAGACGTGATCAGTGCATGATCAGTCTCGTGATCAGTGCATGATAGCCACGTGATCAGTGCATGATCAGTCACCTGATGGGTGTATGATCATTCACGTGACTAGTACATGATCAGCATGATCAGCCACGTGAGTAGTTCATGATAGCCACGTGATCACTGCATGATCAGTCACGTGATCAGTGCATGATCAGTCATGACCAGTACATGGTAGCTGATCATGGCATGATCAGCCACGTGAGCAGTGCATGACAGCCACGTGATCAGTGCATGATCAGACACGATCAGTGCATGATCAGTCACGTGATCAGTGCATGATCAGCCACGTGATCAGTGCATGACCAGGCACGTGATCAGTGTATGTCCAGCCAAGTGATCAGTGCATGATAGCCACGTGATCAGTGCATGATCAGTCACGTGATCAGTGCATGATCAGTTACGTGATCAGTGCATGATCAGCCACGTGATCAGTGCATGATCAATCACGTGATCAGTGCATGATCACTGACCAGTACATGGTAGCTACGCGATCATTGCCTGATCAGCCACATGATCAGTGCATGATAGCCACGTGATCAGTGCATGATAGCCATGATCAGTGCATGATCAGTCACGTGATCAGTGTGATCAGCCACGTGATCAGTGCATGATATCCACGTGATCAGTGCATGACAGCCACGTGATCAGTGCATGAGAGCCACGTGATCAGTGCATGATCAGTCACGTGATACATGTGGATCAAAGTGCATGATCAGCCACGTGATCAGTGCAGGATCACCACGTGATCAGTGCATGATCAGTCACGTGACCAGTACATGGTTGCTACGTGATCGTGCATGATCAGCCACGTGAGCAGAGCATGATAGCCACGTGATCAGTGCATGATCAGTCACGTGATCAGTACATGATCAGTCATGATCAGTGCATGATCATTTACGTGATCAGTGCATGATCAGTCACGCGACCAGTATATGGCTACGTGATCAGTGCATGATCAGCCACGTGAGCAGTGATAGCCACGCATGTATGAAATACGTGAGCAGAGTATGATCAGCCACGTGATCAGTATGAGGCCACGTGATCAGTGCATGATATGTCACGTGACAGTGTGATCAGCCACGTGAACAGTGTTCAGCCACGGATCAGTGCATGATAGCCACGATCAGTGCGATCAGTTACGGAGTGATGATCAGCCACGTGATCAGTATGTCAGACACGTGAACAGTGTATGATCAGCCACGTGATCAGTGCATGATAGCCACGTGATCAGTGCATGATCAGCCACGTGATCAGTGCATGATCAGTCACGTGACATGTAGATCACGCGGATCAGCATGATTAGTCACATGATCAGTGCATGATCAGCCACGATCAGCACGCGTCATGGTGATCAGTGCATGATAGCCACGGATCAGCATGACTGCCCGTGATCAGTGCATGATAGCCACGTGATCAGTGCATGATCAGTCACGTGATCAGTGCATGATCAGTCACGTGATCAGTACATCAGCTACGTGATCATTGCATGATCAGCCACGTGATCAGTGCATGATAGCCACGATCAGCGCATGATCAGTCACGTGATCAGCATGATCAGTCACGGATCAGTGTATGATCAGCCACGTGATCAGTGCATGATAGCCACGTGATCAGTGCATGATCAGCCACGTGATCAGTGCATGATCAGTCACGTGATCAGTGCATGCATGATCAGCCACGTGATCAGTGCATGATCAGTCACGTGATCAGTGCATGATAGCCACGATCAGTGCATGATCAGTGTGATACGTGTATGATCAGCCACGTGATCAGTGCATGATATCCACGTGATCAGTGCATGATCAGCCACGTGATCAGTGCATGATAGCCACGTGATCAGTGCATGATCAGTCACGTGATCAGGCATGATCAGCCACGTGATCAGTGCATGATAGCCACGTGATCAGTGCATGATCAGTCACGTGATCAGTATGATCAGTCACGTGATCAGTGCATGATCGCACGTGATCGTGCATGATCAGCCACGTGATCAGTGCATGATAGCCACGTGATCAGTGCATGATCAGTCACGTGATCAGTGCATGATCAGTCACGTGATCAGTGCATGACAGCTACGTGATCAGTGCATGATCAGTCACGTGATCAGTGCATGATCAGCCACGTGATCAGTGCATGACAGACTGCGGATCATGCATGATCAGCACGTGATGTGTGCATGAGCATGAGCAGAGCATGATCAGCCACGATCAGTGCATGGCCATGGATCAGTGCATGACATGTCACGTGACAGTGTGTGATCAGCCACGTGATCAGTGCATGATCAGCCACGTGATCAGTGCATGATAGCCACGATCAGTGCATGATCAGCCACGTGAGCAGTGCATGATCAGCCACGTGATCAGCACAGACACGATCAGTGTATGATCAGCCATGATCAGTGCATGATAGCCACGTGATCAGTGCATGATCAGCCACGTGCGTGACAGTGCATGATCAGTCATGGATAGTGCAGTGATCAGCCACGTGATCAGCATGATCGTCAGTGATTAGTGTATGATCAGCCACGTGATCAGTGCATGGCAGTCATGTGATCAGTGCATGATATAGACGTGATCAGTGCATGATCAGCCACGTGATCAGTGCATGATAGCCACGTGATCAGTGCATGATCAGTCACGTGATCGGTGCATGATCATTCACGTGACCTGTACATGGTAGCTACATGATCATTGCATGATCAGCCACGTGAGTAGTGCATGATAGCCACGTGATCAGTGCATGATCAGCCACGTGATCAGTGCATGATCAGTCATGTGACCAGTACATGGTAGCACGGATCAGTGCATGATCAGCCACGGAGATCAGTATGCCACGTGATCAGTGCATGATCAGCCACGTGATCAGTGCATGATCAGCACGTGATCAGTGCATGATCAGCCACGTGATCAGTGCATGATCAGTCACGTGATCAGTGTATGATCAGCCGTGATTGCATGACAGCCACGTGATCAGTGCATGATCAGTCACGATCAGCATGATCAGCCGTGATCAGTGCATGATCAGCCACGTGATCGCGCATGTAGCCACATGATCAGTGCATGATCAATTACGATCAGTGATCAGTCACGTGACCAGTACATGGTAGCTACGATCTTGCATGATCAGCCACGTGATCAGTGCATGATAGCCACGTGATCAGTGCATGATCAGTCACGTGATCAGTGCATGATCAGTCATGTGATATGCATGATCAGCCACGTGATCAGTGCATGATAGTCACGTGATCAGTGCATGATCAGCTACGTGATCAGTGCATGAGAGCTACGGATCAGTGCATGATCAGTCACGTGATCAGTGCATGATCAGCCACGTGATCAGTGCATGATGCCACGTGATCAGTGCATGATCAGCCACGTGATCAGTGCATGATCAGTCACGTGATCAGTGCATGATCAGTCACGTGATCAGTGCATGATCAGTCACGGATCAGTGCATGATCAGTCACGTGACCAGTACATGGTTAGTACGTGATCATTGCATGATCAGCCACGTGAGTAGTGCATGATAGCCACGTGATCAGTGCATGAGTCACGTGATCAGTGCATGATCAGTCACGTGATCAGTGCATGAGTGCCAGGTGATCAGTGCATGATAGTCACGCGTGACAGTGTGATCAGCCACGTGATCAGTCCATGATCAGCCACGTGATCAGTGCATGATAGCCACGTGATCAGTGCATGATCAGTTACGTGAGCAGAGCATGATCAGCCACGTGATCAGTGCATGAGTGCCACGTGATCAGTGCATGACATGTCACGTGACAGGTGTGATCAGCCACGTGAACAGTGCATGTTCAGCCACGTGATCAGTGCATGATCAGCACGATCAGTGTATGATCAGCCACGTGATCAGTGCATGAGTCACGTGATCAGTGCATGATCAGTCACGTGACAGTGTATGATCAGCCACGATCAGTGCATGTTCAGCCACGTGATCAGTGCATGATCAGCCACGTGATCAGTGCATGATCAGTGATCAGTGCGATCAGCCACGTGATCAGTGCATGATCAGCACGTGATCAGTGTATGATCAGCCACGTGAACAGTGCATGCTCAGTCACGTGATCTGGGCCTGCTGAGCTGCGTGATTACTGTCTGCTCATCTGCTTGACAATTGCCAGCTGAGCTGCACGATTCCTGCCTGTCATCTGCTTGACAATTGCCAGCTGTGCTGCGAATTCCTGCCTGCTCAGCTGCTTGATTATTGCCAGCTGAGCAGCATGATTCCTCACACCTGAGTTCCATGATTATTGCCTGCTGACTGTTTGATTCGTGCCTACTCAGCTCTTTGTTTATTGCCTCCAGAGGCACATGATCAGTGTATGATAGCAAACATGATCAGCGCATGATCAGTCACATGATCAGTGCCATTAAGTCACGTGATCACTACATGATAGTCATGATCAGTCCATGCTCAGTCACGTGTATCAGTGCATGATCAGCCACGTGATCAGTGCATGATCTGTCACAAGATTAGTGTATGATCATCCACGTGATCAGTGCACGGGCAGTCATGTGATCAGTGCATGATATAGACGTGAACAGTGCATGATCAGTCTCGTGATCAGTGCATGATAGCCACGTGATCAGTGCATGATCAGTCACCTGATGGGTGTATGATCATTCACGTGACCTGTACATGGTAGCTACATGATCATTGCATGATCAGCCAAGTGAGTAGTTCATGATAGCCACGTGATCACTGCATGATCAGTCACGTGATCAGTGCATGATCAGTCATGTGACCAGTGCATGGTAGCCGCGTGATCATGGCATGATCAGCCACGTGAGCAGTGCATGATAGCCACGCGATCAGTGCATGATCAGTCACGGATCAGTGCATGATCAGTCACGCGATCAGTGCATGATCAGCCACGTGATCAGTGCATGACCAGGCACGTGATCAGTGTATGTCCAGCCAAGTGATCAGTGCATGATAGCCACGTGATCAGTGCATGATCAGTCACGTGATCAGTGCATGATCAGTCATGATCAGTGCGTGATCAGCCACGTGATCAGTGCATGATCAGCCACGTGATCAGTGCATGATCAATTACGTGATCAGTGCATGATCAGTCATGTGACCAGTACATGGTAGCCACGTGATCATTGCCTGATCAGCCACATGATCAGTGCATGATAGCTCACGTGATCAGTGCATGATAGCCACGCGATCAGTGCATGATCAGTCACGTGATATGTGTGATCAGCCACGTGATCAGTGCATGATATCCACGTGATCAGTGCGACAGCGGATCAGTGCATGATAGCCACGGATCAGTGCATGATCAGTCACGTGATCATGCATGATCAGCCACGTGATCAGTGCATGATCAGCCACGTGATCAGCAGGATCAATACGTGATCAGTGCATGATCAGTCACGTGACCAGTGCATGATACACGCGATCAGTGCATGATCAGCCACGCGAGCAGTGCATGATAGCCACGTGATCAGTGCATGATCAGTCACGTGATCAGTGCATGATCAGTCACGTGATCAGTGCATGATCAGCCACGTGATCTTTGCATGATCAGCCACGTGACCAGTATATGGTTGCCACGATCATTCTGACGATCAGCCAATGCAGATCTGCATGAACCACGTGATCTGTGCATGAGTTACGGATAGTGCATGATCAGCCACGTGATGCATACACGTGATCAGTGCATGATAGTCACGTGACAGGTGATCAGCCATGCGAACAGGCGATCAGCCACGTGATCAGCATGAGCCACATGATCAGTGCATGATCAGCATGGAGCAGTGCATGATCAGCCACGATCAGTGTGCATGAGTGACACGATCAGTGCATGATATACCACGATCAGTGATCAGCCACGTGATCAGTGCATGATCAGTCACGTGATCAGTGCATGATCAGCATGATCAGCATGATCAGCCACGTGATCAGTGCATGAGTGCCACGATCAGTGCATGATAGTTACGTGAGCAGTGTGATCAGCCACGGATCAGTGCATGGTCAGACACGTGATCAGTGCATGATCACACGTGATCAGTGCATGATCAGCCACGCGATCAGTGCATGATCAGTCACGTGATCAGTGTATGATCAGCCACGCGAACAGTGCATGCTCAGTCACGTGATCAGGGCCCGCTGAGCTGCGTGATTACTGTCTGCTCATCTGCTTGACAATTGCCAGCTGAGCTGCACGACCTCTGTCATCTGTTTGACAATTGCCAGCTGTGCTGCGTATTCCTGCCTGCTCAGCTGCTTGATTATTGCCAGCTGAGCAGCATGATTCCTCACAGCTGAGTTCCATGATTATTGCCTGCTGACTGTTTGATTCGTGCCACTCAGCTCTTTGTTTATTGCCTCCAGAGGCACATGATCAGTGTGATAGTAAACATGATCAGCGCATGATCAGTCACATGATCAGCGCCATTAAATGTGATCACTACATGATAGTCATGATCAGTCCATGCTCAGTCACGGTATCAGTGCATGATCAGCCACGTGATCAGTGCATGATCTGTCACAAGATTAGTGTATGATCATCCACGTGATCAGTGCATGGCAGTCATGTGATCAGTGCATGATATAGACGGATCAGTGCATGATCAGTCTCGTGATCAGTGCATGATAGCCACGCGATCAGTGCATGATCAGTCACCTGATGGGTGTATCATCGGCTACAGAAGCATGATCAGCCACGTGAGTAGTTCATGATAGCCACGCGATCACTGCATGATCAGTCACGTGATCAGTGCATGATCAGTCATGTGACCAGTACATGGTAGCTGCGCGATCATGCATGATCAGCCACGTGAGCAGTGCATGACAGCCACGTGATCAGTGCATGATCAGACACGTGATCAGTGCATGATCAGTCACGTGATCAGTGCATGCCACGTGATCAGTGCATGATCAGGCACGTGATCAGTGTATGTCAGCCATGATCAGTGCATGATAGCCACGCGATCAGTGCATGATCAGTCATGATCAGTGCATGATCAGTTACGTGATCAGTGCATGATCAGCCACGTGATCAGTGCATGATCAGCCACGTGATCAGTGCATGATCAATACGTATCAATGCATGATAAGTCACGTGATCAGTGCATGGTATCCGTGATGAGTGTATGATCAGCCACGTGATCAGTGCATGATAGCTACGTGATCGGTGCATGATAGTCACATGATCAGTGCATGATGTCCACGTGATCAGTGCATGATCAGCCATGTGATCAGTGCATGAGAGCCACGGGATCAGTGCATGATCAGTCACGTGATATGTGTGATCAGCCACGTGATCAGTGCATGATGAGCCACGTGATCAGTGCAGGATCAATTACGTGATCAGTGCATGATCAGTCACGTGACCAGTACATGGTTGCTACGTGATCAGCATGATCAGCCACGTGATCAGTGCATGATAGCCACGTGATCAGTGCATGATCAGTCACGTGATCAGTGCATGATCAGTCACGTGATCAGTGCATGATCAGCCACGTGATCAGTGCATGATCAGCCACGTGATCAGTGCATGATCAATTACGTGATCAGTGCATGATCAGTCACGTGACATGTAGCTACGATCATTGCATGATCAGCCACGTGATCAGTGCATGATAGTCACGTGATCAGTGCATGATAGTCACGTGATCAGTGCATGATCAGTCACGTGATAGTGCATGATCAGCCACGTGATCAGTGCATGATAGCCACGCGATCAGTGCATGATCAGTCACGTGATCAGTGCATGATCAGCCACGTGATCAGTGCATGATCAGTCACGTGATCAGTGCATGATCAGCCACGTGATCAGTGCATGACAGTCACGTGATCAGTGCATGATCACCACGTGATCAGTGCATGATCAGTCACGTGATCAGTGCATGATATTACGATCAGTGCATGATCAGCCACGTGATCAGTGCATGATAGCCACGTGATCAGTGCATGATCAGCCACATGATCAGTGCATGATCAATGATCAGTGCATGATCAATCACGCGATCAGTGCATGATAGCCACGTGATCAGTGCATGATCAGCCATGATCAGTGCATGATAGCCACGCGATCAGTGCATGATAGCCACGCGATCAGTGCATGATCAGTCATGTGATACGTGATCAGCCACGTGATCAGTGCATGATATCCACGTGATCAGTGCATGACAGCCACGTGATCAGTGCATGAGAGCCACGTGATCAGTGCATGATCACGTGATACATGATATCAGCCATCAGTGCATGATCAATTACGCGATCAGTGCATGATCAGTCACGTGACCAGTACATGGTTGCTACGCGATCATTGCATGATCAGCCACGTGACAGAGCATGATAGCGGATCAGTGCATGATCAGTCACGTGATCAGTACATGATCATTCACGTGAACAGTGCATGATCAGTTACGTGATCAGTGCATGATCAGTCACGCGACCAGTATATGGTAGCCACGTGATCATTCCATGACGAGCCACGTGATCAGTGCATGATAGCCACGTGATGTGTGCATGATTACGTGAGCAGAGTATGATCAGCCACGTGATCAGTGCATGAGTGCCACGTGATCAGTGCATGATATGTCACGACAGGTGTGTGATCAGCCACGTGACAGTGCATGTTCAGCCACGCGATCAGTGCATGATAGCCACGTGATCAGTGCATGATCAGCCACGTGAGCAGTGTATGATCAGCCACGTGATCAGTGCATGGTCAGACACGCGAACAGTGTATGATCAGCCACGTGATCAGTGCATGATATCCAAGTGATCAGTGCATGATCATCACGTGATCAGTGTATGATCAGCCACGTGAACAGTGCATGCTCAGTCACGTGATCTGGGCCTTGAGCTGCGTGATTACTGTCTGCTCATCTGCTTGACAATTGCCAGCTGAGCTGCACGATTCCTGCCTGTCATCTGCTTGACAATCGCCAGCTGTGCTGCGTAATTCCTGCCTGCTCAGCTGCTTGATTATTGCCAGCTGAGCAGCATGATTCCTCACACCTGAGTTCCATGATTATTGCCTGCTGACTGTTTGATTCGTGCCTACTCAGCTCTTTGTTTATTGCCTCCAGAGGCACATGATCAGTGTATGATAGCAAACATGATCAGCGCATGATCAGTCACATGATCAGCTCCATTAAGTCACGTGATCACTACATGATAGTCATGTGATCAGTCCATGCTCAGTCACGGTATCAGTGCATGATCAGCCACGTGATCAGTGCATGATCAGCCACGTGATCATTGCATGATCAGCCACGTGATCAGTGCATGATCAGCCACGTGATCAGTGCATGATGCCACGTGATCAGTGCATGATCAGTCACGTGATCAGTGCATGATCAGGCACGTGATCAGTGCATGATCAGCCACGTGATCAGTGCATGATAGCCACGTGATCAGTGCATGATCAGTCACGTGATCAGTGTATGATCAGTCACGTGACCAGTACATGGTAGCTACATGATCATTGCATGATCAGCCACGTGATAGTGCATGATAGCCACGTGATCAGTGCATGATCAGTCACGTGATCAGTGCATGATCAGTCATGTAATCAGTGCATGACCAGGCACGTGATCAGTGTATGACCAGCCACGTTATCAGTGCATGATAGCCACGCGATCAGTGCATGATCAGTCACGTGATCAGTGCATGATCAGTCACGTGATCAGTGATCAGCCACGTGATCAGTGCATGATCAATCACATGATCAGTGCATGATCAGTCACGTGACCAGCATGTAGCGTGATCAGTGCATGATCAGCCACGTGATCAGTGCATGATAGCCACGTGATCAGTGCATGATCAGTCACGTGATCAGTGCATGATCATCCACGTGATCAGTGCATGATCAGCCATGTGATCAGTGCATGATCAGTCACGTGACCAGTGCATGATAGCACGTGATCATGCATGATCAGCCACGTGATCAGTGCATGATAGTCACGTGATCAGTGCATGATCAGTCACGTGACCAGTGTATGATCAGCCACGTGACCAGTGCATGATCAGCCACGTGATCAGTGCATGATGCCACGTGACCAGTGCATGGTCAGCCACGCGATCATTGCATGATCAGCCACGTGATCAGTGCATGATAGCCACGCGATCAGTGCATGATCAGTCACGTGAGCAGTGCATGATCAGCCACGCGATCAGTGCATGGTCAGACACGCGAACAGTGTATGATCAGCCACGTGATCAGCGCATGATATCACGTGATCAGTGCATGATCATCACGTGATCAGTGCATGATCAGCCACGTGAACAGTGCATGCTCAGTCACGTGATCTGGGCCTGCTGAGCTGCGTGATTACTGTCTGCTCATCTGCTTGACAATTGCCAGCTGAGCTGCACGATTCCTGCCTGTCATCTGCTTGACAATTGCCAGCTGTGCTGCGTAATTCCCGCCTGCTCAGCTGCTTGATTATTGCCAGCTGAGCAGCATGATTCTCACAGCTGAGTTCCATGATTATTGCCTGCTGACTGTTTGATTCGTGCCTACTCAGCTCTTTGTTTATTGCCTCCAGAGGCACATGATCAGTGTATGATAGCAACATGATCAGCGCATGATCAGTCACATGATCAGGCCATTAAGTCACGTGATCACTACATGATAGTCATGTGATCAGTCCATGCTCAGTCACGTGTATCAGTGCATGATCAGCCACGTGATCAGTGCATGATCAGCCACGTGATTAGTGCATGATAGCCACGTGATCAGTGCATGGGCAGTCACGTGATCAGTGCATGAGATGTGATCAGTGCATGATGTCACGTGATCAGTGCATGATCAGTCACCTGATGGGTGTGATCATTCACGTGACCTGTACATGGTAGCGACATGATCATTGCATGATCAGCCACGTGAGTAGTGCATGATAGCCACGTGATCACTGCATGATCAGTCATGTGATCAGTGCATGATCAGTCATGTGACAGTGCATGATCAGTCATGTGATCAGTATGATAGCCACGTGATCAGTGCATGATCAGCCACGTGATCAGTGCATGATCAGCCACGTGATCAGTGCATGATCAGCCATGTGATCAGTGCATGATAGCCACGCGATCACTGCATGATCAGCCACGTGATCAGTACATGATAGCTACGTGATCAGTGCATGATCAGTCACGTGATCAGTGCATGATCAGTCCACGCGATCAGTGCATGATCAATTACGTGATCAGTGCATGATCAGTCACGTGATCAGTACATGATCGCTACGTGATCAGTGCATGATCAGTCACGTGATCAGTGCATGATCAGCCACGTGATCAGTGCATGATCAGCCACGTGATCAGTGCATGACCAGCCACGTGATCAGTGCATGATCTACGTGATCAGTGCATGATCAGCCACGTGATCAGTGCATGATCAGCCACGTGATCAGTGCATGATCAGCCACGCAGTGTGTTATAGCCACGTGATCAGTGCATGATCAGCCACGTGATCAGTGCATGATCAGCCACGCGATCAGTGCATGATCAGTTACGTGAGCAGCGTATGATCAGCCACGTGATCAGTGGTCAGACACGTGAACAGTGTGTGATCAGCCACGTGATCAGTGCATGATATCCAAGTGATCAGTGCATGATCATCACGTGATCAGTGTATGATCAGCCACGTGAACAGTGCATGCTCAGTCACGTGATCTGGGCCTGCTGAGCTGCGTGATTACTGTCTGCTCATCTGTTTGATAATTGCCAGCTGAGCTGCACGATTCCTGCCTGTCATCTGTTTGATAATTGCCAGCTGTGCTGCGTAATTCCTGCCTGTTCAGCTGCTTGATTATTGCCAGCTGAGCAGCATGATTCCTCACACCTGAGTTCCATGATTATTGCCTGCTGACTGTTTGATTCGTGCCTACTCAGCTCTTTGTTTATTGCCTCCAGAGGCACGTGATCAGTGTATGATAGCAAACATGATCAGCGCATGATCAGTCACATGATCAGCGCCATTAAGTCACGTGATCACTACATGATAGTCACGTGATCAGTCCATGCTCAGTCACGTATCAGTGCATGATCAGCCACGTGATCAGTGCATGATCTGTCACAAGATCAGTGTATGATCATCCACGTGATCAGTGCATGGCAGTCATGTGATCAGTGCATGATATAGACGGAATCAGTGCATGATCAGCCTGATCAGTGCATGATAGCCACGTGATCAGTGCATGATCAGTTACGTGATCAGTGTGTGATCAGCCACGTGATCAGTGCATGATCAGCCACGTGATCAGTGCATGATCAGCACGTGATCAGTGCATGATCAGTCACGTGACCAGTACATGGTAGCTTGTGATCAGCATGATCAGCCACGTGATCAGTGCATGATAGCCACGTGATCAGTGCATGATAGCCACGTGATCAGTGCATGATCAGTCACGTGATACGTGTGATCAGCCACGTGATCAGTGCATGATAGCCACGTGATCAGTGCATGATCAGCCACGTGATCAGTGCATGATCAGTCACGTGATACATGTGTGATCAGCCACGTGATCAGTGCATGATGAGCCACGTGATCAGTGCATGATCAATACGTGATCAGTGCATGATCAGTCACGTGACCAGTACATGGTTGCTACGTGATCGCTGCATGATCAGCCACGTGAGCAGAGCATGATAGCCACGCGGTCAGTGCATGATCAGTCACGCGATCAGTACATGATCAGTCACGTGAACAGTGCATGATCATTTACGTGATCTTTGCATGATCAGTCACGTGACCAGTATATGGTTGCTACGTGATCATTCCATGATCAGCCAAGTGAGCAGTGCATGATAGCCACGTGATGTGTGCATGAGCTACGTGAGCAGAGTATGATCAGCCACGTGATCAGTGCATGAGTGCCACGTGATCAGTGCATGATATGTCACGTGACAGTGTGATCAGCCACGTGAACAGTGCATGTTCAGCCACGTGATCAGTGCATGATAGCCACGTGATCAGTGCATGATCAGTTACGTGAGCAGTGCATGATCAGCCACGTGATCAGTGCATGGTCAGACACGCGAACAGTGTATGATCAGCCACGTGATCAGTGCACGATATCCAAGTGATCAGTGCATGATCATTACGTGATCAGTGTATGATCAGCCACGCGAACAGTGCATGCTCAGTCACGTGATCTGGGCCTGCTGAGCTGCGTGATTATTGTCTGCTCATCTGCTTGACAATTGCCAGCTGAGCTGCACGATTCCTGCCTGTCATCTGTTTGATAATTGCCAGCTGTGCTGCGTAATTCCTGCCTGCTCAGCTGCTTGATTATTGCCAGCTGAGCAGCATGATTCTCACAGCTGAGTTCCATGATTATTGCCTGCTGACTGTTTGATTCGTGCCTACTCAGCTCTTTGTTTATTGCCTCCAGAGGCACATGATCAGTGTATGATAGCAAACATGATCAGTACATGATCAGTCACATGATCAGCGCCATTAAGCCACGTGATCACTACATGATAGTCATGTGATCAGTCCATGCTCAGTCACGTATCAGTGCATGATCAGCCACGTGATCAGTGCATGATCTGCCACGTGATTAGTGCATGATCAGCCACGTGATCAGTGCATGATCAGCCAGTGATCAGTGCATGATGCCACGTGATCAGTGCATGATCAGTCACGTGATCAGTGCATGATCAGGCACGTGATCAGTGCATGATCAGCCACGTGATCAGTGCATGATAGCCACGCGATCAGTGCATGATCAGTCACGTGATCAGTGCATGATCAGTCACGTGACCAGTACATGGTAGCTACATGATCATTGCATGA
This sequence comes from Bos javanicus, assembly GCF_032452875.1. Lineage (NCBI taxonomy): Eukaryota > Metazoa > Chordata > Mammalia > Artiodactyla > Bovidae > Bos > Bos javanicus. Next base: position 87,754 of record NW_026894408.1, on the reverse strand, counting down.
TCAGCCACGTGAGTAGTGCATGATAGCCACGTGATCAGTGCATGATCAGTCACGTGATCAGTGCATGATCAGTGATCAGTGCATGATCAGGCACGTGATCAGTGCATGATCAGCCACGTGATCAGTGCATGATAGCCACGTGATCAGTGCATGATCAGTCACGTGATCAGTGCATGATCAGTCACGTGATCAGTGCATGATCAGCCACGTGATCAGTGCATGATCAATACGTGATCAGTGCATGATCAGTCACGTGACCAGTACATGGTAGCTACGTGATCAGTGCATGATCAGCCACGTGATCAGTGCATGATAGCCACGTGATCAGTGCATGATCAGTCACGTGATCAGTGCATGATCAGCCACGTGATCAGTGCATGATCAGTTACGTGATCAGTGCATGATCAGTCACGTGACCAGTACATGGTAGCTGCGTGATCAGTGCATGATCAGCCACGTGATCAGTGCATGATAGCCACGCGATCAGTGCATGATCAGTCACGTGATCAGTGCATGATCAGCCACGTGATCAGTGCATGATCAGCCACGTGATCAGTGCATGATCAGTCACGTGATCAGTACATGAGAACGTGATCAGTGCATGATCAGCCACGTGATCAGTGCATGATAGCCACGTGATCAGTGCATGATCAGTTACGTGAGCAGTGTATGATCAGCCACGTGATCAGTGCATGGTCAGACACGTGAACAGTGTATGATCAGCCACGTGATCAGTGCATGATAGTCACGTGATCAGTGCATGATCATCACGCGATCAGTGTATGATCAGCCACGTGAACAGTGCATGCTCAGTCACGTGATCTGGGCCTGCTGAGCTGCGTGATTACTGTCTGCTCATCTGCTTGACAATTGCCAGCTGAGCTGCACGATTCCTGCCTGTCATCTGCTTGACAATTGCCAGCTGTGCCGCGTAATTCCTGCCTGCTCAGCTGCTTGATTATTGCCAGCTGAGCAGCATGATTCCTCACACCTGAGTTCCATGATTATTGCCTGCTGACTGTTTGATTCGTGCCTACTCAGCTCTTTGTTTATTGCCTCCAGAGGCACATGATCAGTGTATGATAGCAAACATGATCAGTGCATGATCAGTCACATGATCAGCGCCATTAAGTCACGTGATCACTACATGATAGTCATGTGATCAGTCCATGCTCAGTCACGGTATCAGTGCATGATCAGCCACGTGATCAGTGCATGATCAGCCAGGCGATCAGTGCATGATAGCCATGTGATCAGTGCATGATCAGTCACGTGATCAGTGCATGATCAGTCACGTGATCAGTGCATGATCAGCCACGTGATCAGTGCATGATCAGTCACCTGATGGGTGTATGATCAGTCACGTGACCGTACATGGTAGCTACATGATCATTGCATGATCAGCCACGTGAGTAGTGCATGATAGCCACGCGATCAGTGCATGATCAGTCACGTGATCAGTGCATGATCAGTCACGTGACAGTGCATGATCAGCCACGTGATCAGTGCATGATAGCCACGTGATCAGTGCATGATCAGTCACGTGATCAGTGCATGATCAGTCACGTGATCAGTGCATGATCAGCCACGTGATCAGTGCATGATAGCCACGCGATCAGTGCATGATCAGCCACATGATCAGTGCATGATAGCCACGTGATCAGTGCATGATCAGTCACGTGATCAGTGCATGATCAGCCACGTGATCAGTGCATGATGAGTCCACGTGATCAGTGCATGATCAGTTACGTGATCAGTGCATGATCAGTCACGTGACAGTGCATAGCACGTGATCAGTGCATGATCAGCCACGTGATCAGTGCATGATAGCCACGTGATCAGTGCATGATCAGTCACGTGATCAGTGCATGATCAGCCACGTGATCAGTGCATGATCACGTGATCAGTGCATGATCAGCCACGCGATCAGTGCATGACCAGCCACGTGATCAGTGCATGATCAGCCACGTGATCAGTGCATGATAGCCACGTGATCAGTGCATGATCAGCCACGTGATCAGTGCATGATCAGCCACGTGATCAGTGCATGATCAGTTACGTGAGCAGTGTATGATCAGCCACGTGATCAGTGCATGGTCAGACACGTGAACAGTGTATGATCAGCCACGTGATCAGTGCATGATATCCAAGCGATCAGTGCATGATCATCACGTGATCAGTGTATGATCAGCCACGCGAACAGTGCATGCTCAGTCACGCGATCTGGGCCTGCTGAGCTGCGTGATTACTGTCTGCTCATCTGCTTGACAATTGCCAGCTGAGCTGCACGATTCCTGCCTGTCATCTGCTTGACAATTGCCAGCTGTGCTGCGTAATTCCTGCCTGCTCAGCTGCTTGATTATTGCCAGCTGAGCAGCATGATTCCTCACACCTGAGTTCCATGATTATTGCCTGCTGACTGTTTGATTCGTGCCTACTCAGCTCTTTGTTTATTGCCTCCAGAGGCACATGATCAGTGTATGATAGCAAACATGATCAGCGCATGATCAGTCACATGATCAGCGCCATTAAGTCACGTGATCACTACATGATAGTCATGTGATCAGTCCATGCTCAGTCACGGTATCAGTGCATGATCAGCCACGTGATCAGTGCATGATCTGTCACATGATTAGTGTATGATCATCCACGTGATCAGTGCATGGCAGTCATGTGATCAGTGCATGATATAGACGTGAACAGTGCATGATCAGTCGTGATCAGTGCATGATAGCCACGTGATCAGTGCATGATCAGTCACGTGATCATGTGATCAGCCACGTGATCAGTGCATGATCAGCCACGTGATCAGTGCATGATCGATCACGTGATCAGTGCATGATCAGTCACGCGACCAGTACATGGTAGCTACGTGATCAGTGCATGATCAGCCACGTGATCAGTGCATGATAGCCACGCGATCAGTGCATGATCAGCCACGTGATCAGTGCATGATCAGCCACGTGATCAGTGCATGATAGCCACGTGATCAGTGCATGATCAGTCACGTGATAGTGTGTGATCAGCCACGTGATCAGTGCATGATCAGCCACGTGATCAGTGCATGATCAATTACGTGATCAGTGCATGATCAGTCACGTGACCAGTACATGGTTGCTACGTGATCGTGCATGATCAGCCACGTGATCAGTGCATGATAGCCACGTGATCAGTGCATGATCAGTCACGTGATCAGTGCATGATCAGCCACGTGAACAGTGCATGATCATTTACGTGATCTTGCATGATCAGTCACGTGACAGTATATGGTAGCTACGTGATCATTCCATGACAGCCACGTGAGCAGTGCATGATAGCCACGTGATGTGCATGAGTTACGTGATCAGTGCATGATCAGCCACGTGATCAGTGCATGAGTGCCACGTGATCAGTGCATGATCAGTCACGTGACAGTGCATGATCAGCCACGTGATCAGTGCATGATCAGCCACGTGATCAGTGCATGATCAGTCACGTGATCAGTGTATGATCAGCCACGTGATCAGTGCATGATCAGTCACGTGATCAGGGCCTGCTGAGCTGCGTGATTACTGTCTGCTCATCTGCTTGACAATTGCCAGCTGAGCTGCACGATTCCTGCCTGTCATCTGCTTGACAATTGCCAGCTGTGCTGCGTGATTCCTGCCTGCTCAGCTGCTTGATTATTGCCAGCTGAGCAGCATGATTCCTCACACCTGAGTTCCATGATTATTGCCTGCTGACTGTTTGATTCGCGCCTACTCAGCTCTTTGTTTATTGCCTCCAGAGGCACATGATCAGTGTATGATAGCAAACATGATCAGTGCATGATCAGTCACATGATCAGTGCCATTAAGTCACGTGATCACTGCATGATAGTCATGTGATCAGTCCATGCTCAGTCACGTGATCAGTGCATGATCAGCCACGTGATCAGTGCATGATCAGCCACGTGATCAGTGCATGATAGCCACGTGATCAGTGCATGATTTGTCACGTGATCAGTGCATGATCAGGCACGTGATCAGTGCATGATCAGCCACGTGATCAGTGCATGATATCCACGTGATCATTGCATGACAGCCACGTGATCAGTGCATGAGAGCCACGTGATCAGTGCATGATCAGTCACGTGATACATGTGTGATCAGCCACGTGATCAGTGCATGATGAGCCACGTGATCAGTGCATGATCAATTACGTGATCAGTGCATGATCAGTCACGTGACCAGTACATGGTTGCTACGTGATCGCTGCATGATCAGCCACGTGAGCAGTGCATGATAGCCACGTGATCAGTGCATGATCAGTCACGTGATCAGTACATGATCAGTCACGCGAACAGTGCATGATCATTTACGTGATCAGTGCATGATCAGTCACGTGACCAGTATATGGTTAGCTACGTGATCATTCCATGACAGCCACGTGAGCAGTGCATGATAGCCACGTGATGTGTGCATGAGTTACGTGAGCAGAGTATGATCAGCCACGCGATCAGTGCATGAGTGCCACGTGATCAGTGCATGATATGTCACGTGACAGTGTGTGATCAGCCACGTGAACAGTGCATGTTCAGCCACGTGATCAGTGCATGATAGCCACGTGATCAGTGCATGATCAGTTACAAGAGCAGTGTATGATCAGCCACGTAATCAGTGCATGGTCAGACACGTGAACAGTGTATGATCAGCCACGTGATCAGTGCATGATATCCAAGTGATCAGTGCATGATCATCACGTGATCAGTGTATGATCAGCCACGTGAACAGTGCATGCTCAGTCACGTGATCTGGGCCTGCTGAGCTGCGTGATTACTGTCTACTCATCTGCTTGACAATTGCCAGCTGAGCTGCACGATTCCTGCCTGTCATCTGCTTGACAATTGCCAGCTGTGCTGCGTAATTCCTGCCTGCTCAGCTGCTTGATTATTGCCAGCGGAGCAGCATGATTCCTCACAGCTGAGTTCCATGATTATTTCCTGCTGACTGTTTGATTCGTGCCTACTCAGCTCTTTGTTTATTGCCTCCAGAGGCACATGATCAGTGTATGATAGCAAACATGATCAGCGCATGATCAGTCACATGATCAGCGCCATTAAGTCACGTGATCACTACATGATAGTCATGTGATCAGTCCATGCTCAGTCACAGCATCAGTGCATGATCAGCCACGTGATCAGTGCATGATCTGTCACATGATTAGTGTATGATCATCCACGTGATCAGTGCATGGCAGTCATGTGATCAGTGCATGATATAGACGTGATCAGTGCATGATCAGTCTCGTGATCAGTGCATGATAGCCACGTGATCAGTGCATGATCAGTCACCTGATGGGTGTATGATCAGTCACGTGACCAGTACATGGTAGCTACATGATCATTGCATGATCAGCCACGTGAGTAGTGCATGATAGCCACGCGATCACTGCATGATCAGTCACGTGATCAGTGCATGATCAGTCATGTGACCAGTACATGGTAGCTGCGTGATCATGGCATGATCAGCCACGTGAGCAGTGCATGATAGCCACGTGATCAGTGCATGATCAGACACGTGATCAGTGCATGATCAGCCACGTGATCAGTGCATGATCAGTCACGTGATCAGTGCATGGTAGCCGTGATCAGTGCATGATCAGCCACGTGATCAGTGCATGATAGCCACGTGATCAGTGCATGATCAGTTACGTGATCAGTGCATGATCAGCCACGTGATCAGTGCATGATCAGCCACGTGATCAGTGCATGATCAGCCACGTGATCAGTGCATGATCAGTCACGTGATCAGTGCATGATCATCACGTGATCAGTGCATGATCAGCCACGTGAATAGTGCATGCTCAGTCACGTGATCAGGGCCTGCTGAGCTGCGTGATTACTGTCTGCTCATCTGCTTGACAATTGCCAGCTGAGCTGCACGATTCCTGCCTGTCATCTGCTTGACAATTGCAAGCTGTGCTGTGTAATTCTGCCTGCTCAGCTGCTTGATTATTGCCAGCTGAGCAGCATGATTCCTCACACCTGAGTTCCATGATTATTGCCTGCTGACTGTTTGATTCGTGCCTACTCAGCTCTTTGTTTATTGCCTCCAGAGGCACATGATCAGTGTATGATAGCAAACATGATCAGTGCATGATCAGTCACATGATCAGTGCCATTAAGTCACGTGATCACTACATGATAGTCATGTGATCAGTCCATGCTCAGTCACGGTATCAGTGCATGATCAGCCACGTGATCAGTGCATGATCAGCAACGTGATCAGTGCATGATAGCCATGTGATCAGTGCATGATCAGTCACGTGATCAGTGCATGATCAGTCACGTGATCAGTGCATGATCAGCCACGTGATCAGTGCATGATCAGTCACCTGATCAGTGTATGATCAGTCACGTGACCAGTACATGGTAGCTACATGATCATTGCATGATCAGCCACGTGATAGTGCATGATAGCCACGTGATCAGTGCATGATCAGTCACGTGATCAGTGTGATCAGTGCACGTGATCAGTGCATGATCAGCCACGTGATCAGTGCATGATAGCCACGCGATCAGTGCATGATCAGTCACGTGATCAGTGCATGATCAGTCACGTGATCAGTGCATGATCAGCCACGTGATCAGTGCATGATAGCCACGTGATCAGTGCATGATCAGCCACGTGATCAGTGCATGATAGCCACGTGATCAGTGCATGATCAGCCACGTGATCAGTGCATGATCAGCCCACGTGATCAGTGCATGATCAGTTACGTGATCAGTGCATGATCAGTCACGTGATCAGTGCATGGTTGCTACGTGATCAGTGCATGATCAGCCACGTGATCAGTGCATGATAGCCACGTGATCAGTGCATGATCAGTTACGTGATCAGTGCATGATCAGCCACGTGATCAGTGCATGATCAGTCACGTGATCAGTGCATGATCAGTCACGTGATCAGTGCATGATCAGCCACGTGATCAGTGCATGATCAGCCACGTGATCAGTGCATGATAGTCACGTGATCAGTGCATGATCAGCCACGTGATCAGTGCATGATCAGCCACGTGATCAGTGCATGATCAGTTACGTGAGCAGTGCATGATCAGCCACGTGATCAGTGCATGGTCAGACACGTGATCAGTGTATGATCAGCCACGTGATCAGTGCATGATATCCACGTGATCAGTGCATGATCATCACGTGATCAGTGTATGATCAGCCACGTGAACAGTGCATGCTCAGTCACGTGATCTGTGCATGATGAGCTGCGTGATTACTGTCTGCTCATCTGCTTGACAATTGCCAGCGGAGCTGCACGATTCCTGCCTGTCATCTGCTTGACCATTGCCAGCTGTGCTGCGTAATTCCTGCCTGCTCAGCTGCTTGAGTATTGCCAGCTGAGCAGCATGATTCCTCACACCTGAGTTCCATGATCATTGCCTGCTGACTGTTTGATTCGTGCCTACTCAGCTCTTTGTTTATTGCCTCCAGAGGCACATGATCAGTGTATGATAGCAAACATGATCAGCGCATGATCAGTCACATGATCAGCGCCATTAAGTCACGTGATCAGTACATGATAGTCATGTGATCAGTCCATGCTCAGTCACGGTATCAGTGCATGATCAGCCACGTGATCAGTGCATGATCTGTCACAAGATCAGTGTATGATCATCCACGTGATCAGTGCATGGGCAGTCACGTGATCAGTGCATGATATAGACGTGATCAGTGCATGATCAGTCACGTGATCAGTGCATGATAGCCACGTGATCAGTGCATGATCAGTCACGTGATCATGTGTGATCAGCCACGTGATCAGTGCATGATCAGCCACGTGATCAGTGCATGATCAGTTACGTGATCAGTGCATGATCAGTCACGTGATCAGTACATGGTAGCCACGTGATCATTGCATGATCAGCCACGTGATCAGTGCATGATAGCCACGTGATCAGTGCATGATAGCCACGTGATCAGTGCATGATCAGTCATGTGATACGTGTGATCAGCCACATGATCAGTGCATCATATCCACGTGATCAGTGCATGATCAGCCACGTGATCAGTGCATGATCAGTCACGTGATACATGTGTGATCAGCCACGTGATCAGTGCATGATCAGCCACGTGATCAGTGCATGATCAGTTACGTGATCAGTGCATGATCAGTCACGTGACCAGTACATGTTGCTACGTGATCGTTGCATGATCAGCCACGTGATCAGAGCATGATAGCCACGTGATCAGTGCATGATCAGTCACGCGATCAGTACATGATCAGTCACGTGAACAGTGCATGATCATTTACGTGATCAGTGCATGATCAGTCACGCGACCAGTATATGGTAGCTACGTGATCATTCCATGATCAGCCACGTGAGCAGTGCATGATAGCCACGTGATGTGTGCATGAGTTACGTGAGCAGAGTATGATCAGCCACGTGATCAGTGCATGAATGCCACGTGATCAGTGCATGATATGTCACGTGACAGGTGTGTGATCAGCCACGTGAACAGTGCATGTTCAGCCACGTGATCAGTGCATGATAGCCACGCGATCAGTGCATGATCAGTTACGTGAGCAGTGTATGATCAGCCACGTGATCAGTGCATGGTCAGACACATGAACAGTGTATGATCAGCCACGTGATCAGTGCATGATATCCAAGTGATCAGTGCATGATCATCACGTGATCAGTGTATGATCAGCCACGTGAACAGTGCATGCTCAGTCACGTGATCTGGGCCTGCTGAGCTGCGTGATTACTGTCTGCTCATCTGCTTGACAATTGCCAGCTGAGCTGCACGATTCCTGCCTGTCATCTGCTTGACAATTGCCAGCTGTGCTGCGTAATTCCTGCCTGCTCAGCTGCTTGATTATTGCCAGCTGAGCAGCATGATTCCTCACACCTGAGTTCCATGATTATTGCCTGCTGACTGTTTGATTCGTGCCTACTCAGCTCTTTGTTTATTGCCTCCAGAGGCACATGATCAGTGTATGATAGCAAACATGATCAGCGCATGATCAGTCACATGATCAGCGCCATTAAGTCACGTGATCACTACATGATAGTCATGTGATCAGTCCATGCTCAGTATCAGTGCATGATCAGCCACGTGATCAGTGCATGATAGCCACGTGATCAGTGCATGATCAGCCACGTGATCAGTGCATGATCAGCCACGTGATCAGTGCATGATGCACGTGATCAGTGCATGATCAGTCACGTGATCAGTGCATGATCAGGCACGTGATCAGTGCATGATCAGCCACGTGATCAGTGCATGATAGCCACGTGATCAGTGCATGATCAGTCACGTGATCAGTGCATGATCAGTCACGTGACCAGTACATGGTAGCTACGTGATCATTGCATGATCAGCCACGTGATCAGTGCATGATAGCCACGCGATCAGTGCATGATCAGTCACGTGATCAGTGCATGATCAGTCATGTGATCAGTGCATGATCAGGCACGCGATCAGTGCATGATCAGCCACGTGATCAGTGCATGATAGCCACGCGATCAGTGCATGATCAGTCACGTGATCAGTGCATGATCAGTCACGTGATCAGTGCATGATCAGCCACGTGATCAGTGCATGATCAATTACGTGATCAGTGCATGATCAGTCACGTGATCAGTACATGGTAGCTACGTGATCAGTGCATGATCAGCCACGTGATCAGTGCATGATAGCCACGTGATCAGTGCATGATCAGTCACGTGATCAGTGCATGATCAGCCACGTGATCAGTGCATGATCAGTTACGTGATCAGTGCATGATCAGTCACGTGACCAGTACATGGTAGCTACGTGATCAGTGCATGATCAGCCACGTGATCAGTGCATGATAGCCACGTGATCAGTGCATGATCAGTCACGTGATCAGTGCATGATCAGCCACGTGATCAGTGCATGATCAGCCACGTGATCAGTGCATGATCAGTCACGTGATCAGTGCATGATAGCCACGTGATCAGTGCATGATCAGCCACGTGATCAGTGCATGATAGCCACGTGATCAGTGCATGATCAGTTACGTGAGCAGTGTATGATCAGCCACGTGATCAGTGCATGGTCAGACACGTGAACAGTGCATGATCAGCCACGTGATCAGTGCATGATAGTCACGTGATCAGTGCATGATCATCACGTGATCAGTGTATGATCAGCCACGTGAACAGTGCATGCTCAGTCACGTGATCTGGGCCTGCTGAGCTGCGTGATTACTGTCTGCTCATCTGCTTGACAATTGCCAGCTGAGCTGCACGATTCCTGCCTGTCATCTGCTTGACAATTGCCAGCTGTGCTGCGTAATTCCTGCCTGCTCAGCTGCTTGATTATTGCCAGCTGAGCAGCATGATTCCTCACACCTGAGTTCCATGATTATTGCCTGCTGACTGTTTGATTCGTGCCTACTCAGCTCTTTGTTTATTGCCTCCAGAGGCACATGATCAGTGTATGATAGCAAACATGATCAGCGCATGATCAGTCACATGATCAGCGCCATTAAGTCACGTGATCACTACATGATAGTCATGTGATCAGTCCATGCTCAGTCACGGTATCAGTGCATGATCAGCCACGTGATCAGTGCATGATCAGCCAGGTGATCAGTGCATGATAGCCATGTGATCAGTGCATGATCAGTCACGTGATCAGTGCATGATCAGTCACGTGATCAGTGCATGATCAGCCACGTGATCAGTGCATGATCAGTCACCTGATGGGTGTATGATCAGTCACGTGACCAGTACATGGTAGCTACATGATCATTGCATGATCAGCCACGTGAGTAGTGCATGATAGCCACGTGATCAGTGCATGATCAGTCACGTGATCAGTGCATGATCAGTCACGTGACAGTGCATGATCAGCCACGTGATCAGTGCATGATAGCCACGTGATCAGTGCATGATCAGTCACGTGATCAGTGCATGATCAGTCACGTGATCAGTGCATGATCAGCCACGTGATCAGTGCATGATAGCCACGTGATCAGTGCATGATCAGCCACGTGATCAGTGCATGATAGCCACGTGATCAGTGCATGATCAGTCACGTGATCAGTGCATGATCAGCCACGTGATCAGTGCATGATCAGCCACGTGATCAGTGCATGATCAATCACGTGATCAGTGCATGATCAGTCACGTGATCAGTACATGGTAGCTACGTGATCAGTGCATGATCAGCCACGTGATCAGTGCATGATAGCCACGTGATCAGTGCATGATCAGTCACGTGATCAGTGCATGATCAGCCACGTGATCAGTGCATGATCAGTTACGTGATCAGTGCATGATCAGTCACGTGATCAGTGCATGATCAGCCACGTGATCAGTGCATGATCAGCCACGTGATCAGTGCATGATAGTCACGTGATCAGTGCATGATCAGCCACGTGATCAGTGCATGATCAGCCACGTGATCAGTGCATGATCAGTTACGTGATCAGTGCATGATCAGCCACGTGATCAGTGCATGGTCAGACACGTGAACAGTGTATGATCAGCCACGTGATCAGTGCATGATATCCAAGTGATCAGTGCATGATCATCACGTGATCAGTGTATGATCAGCCACGTGAACAGTGCATGCTCAGTCACGTGATCTGGGCCTGCTGAGCTGCGTGATTACTGTCTGCTCATCTGCTTGACAATTGCCAGCTGAGCTGCACGATTCCTGCCTGTCATCTGCTTGACAATTGCCAGCTGTGCTGCGTAATTCCTGCCTGCTCAGCTGCTTGATTATTGCCAGCTGAGCAGCATGATTCCTCACACCTGAGTTCCATGATTATTGCCTGCTGACTGTTTGATTCGTGCCTACTCAGCTCTTTGTTTATTGCCTCCAGAGGCACATGATCAGTGTATGATAGCAAACATGATCAGTGCATGATCAGTCACATGATCAGCGCCATTAAGTCACGTGATCACTACATGATAGTCATGTGATCAGTCCATGCTCAGTCACGGTATCAGTGCATGATCAGCCACGTGATCAGTGCATGATCTGTCACATGATTAGTGTATGATCATCCACGTGATCAGTGCATGGGCAGTCATGTGATCAGTGCATGATATAGACGTGATCAGTGCATGATCAGTCACGTGATCAGTGCATGATAGCCACGTGATCAGTGCATGATCAGTCACGTGATCATGTGTGATCAGCCACGTGATCAGTGCATGATCAGCCACGTGATCAGTGCATGATCAGTCACGTGATCAGTGCATGATCAGTCACGTGACCAGTACATGGTAGCTACGTGATCATTGCATGATCAGCCACGTGATCAGTGCATGATAGCCACGTGATCAGTGCATGATCAGCCACGTGATCAGTGCATGATCAGCCACGTGATCAGTGCATGATAGCCACTTGATAAGTGCATGATCAGTCACGTGATATGTGTGATCAGCCACGTGATCAGTGCATGATCAGCCACGTGATCAGTGCATGATCAATTACGTGATCAGTGCATGATCAGTCACGTGACCAGTACATGGTTGCTACGTGATCGTGCATGATCAGCCACGTGATCAGTGCATGATAGCCACGTGATCAGTGCATGATCAGTCACGTGATCAGTGCATGATCAGTCACGTGATCAGTGCATGATCATTTACGTGATCAGTGCATGATCAGTCACGTGACCAGTATATGGTAGCTACGTGATCATTGCATGACAGCCACGTGATCAGTGCATGATAGCCACGTGATGTGTGCATGAGTCACGTGATCAGTGTATGATCAGCCACGTGATCAGTGCATGAGTGCCACGTGATCAGTGCATGATAGTCACGTGACAGTGTGTGATCAGCCACGTGATCAGTGCATGATCAGCCACGTGATCAGTGCATGATAGCCACGTGATCAGTGCATGATCAGTCACGTGATCAGTGTATGATCAGCCACGTGATCAGTGCATGCTCAGTCACGTGATCTGGGCCTGCTGAGCTGCGTGATTACTGTCTGCTCATCTGCTTGACAATTGCCAGCTGAGCTGCACGATTCCTGCCTGTCATCTGCTTGACAATTGCCAGCTGTGCTGCGTAATTCCTGCCTGCTCAGCTGCTTGATTATTGCCAGCTGAGCAGCATGATTCCTCACACCTGAGTTCCATGATTATTGCCTGCTGACTGTTTGATTCGTGCCTACTCAGCTCTTTGTTTATTGCCTCCAGAGGCACATGATCAGTGTATGATAGCAAACATGATCAGTGCATGATCAGTCACATGATCAGTGCCATTAAGTCACGTGATCACTGCATGATAGTCATGTGATCAGTCCATGCTCAGTCACGTATCAGTGCATGATCAGCCACGTGATCAGTGCATGATCAGCCACGTGATCAGTGCATGATAGCCACGTGATCAGTGCATGATTAGTACGTGATCAGTGCATGATCAGTCACGTGATCAGTGCATGATCAGCCACGTGATCAGTGCATGATAGCCACGTGATCAGTGCATGATCAGCCACGTGATCAGTGCATGAGAGCCACGTGATCAGTGCATGATCAGTCACGTGATACATGTGTGATCAGCCACGTGATCAGTGCATGATGAGCCACGTGATCAGTGCATGATCAATTACGTGATCAGTGCATGATCAGTCACGTGACCAGTACATGGTTGCTACGTGATCGTTGCATGATCAGCCACGTGAGCAGTGCATGATAGCCACGTGATCAGTGCATGATCAGTCACGTGATCAGTACATGATCAGTCACGTGAACAGTGCATGATCATTTACGTGATCAGTGCATGATCAGTCACGTGACCAGTATATGGTAGCTACGTGATCATTCCATGACGAGCCACGTGAGCAGTGCATGATAGCCACGTGATGTGCATGAGTTACGTGAGCAGAGTATGATCAGCCACGTGATCAGTGCATGAGTGCCACGTGATCAGTGCATGATATGTCACGTGACAGGTGTGTGATCAGCCACGTGAACAGTGCATGTTCAGCCACGTGATCAGTGCATGATAGCCACGTGATCAGTGCATGATCAGTTACGTGAGCAGTGTATGATCAGCCACGTGATCAGTGCATGGTCAGACACGTGAACAGTGTATGATCAGCCACGTGATCAGTGCATGATATCCAAGTGATCAGTGCATGATCATCACGTGATCAGTGTATGATCAGCCACGTGAACAGTGCATGCTCAGTCACGTGATCTGGGCCTGCTGAGCTGCGTGATTACTGTCTGCTCATCTGCTTGACAATTGCCAGCTGAGCTGCACGATTCCTGCCTGTCATCTGCTTGACAATTGCCAGCTGTGCTGCGTAATTCCTGCCTGCTCAGCTGCTTGATTATTGCCAGCTGAGCAGCATGATTCCTCACAGCTGAGTTCCATGATTATTGCCTGCTGACTGTTTGATTCGTGCCTACTCAGCTCTTTGTTTATTGCCTCCAGAGGCACATGATCAGTGTATGATAGCAAACATGATCAGCGCATGATCAGTCACATGATCAGCGCCATTAAGTCACGTGATCACTACATGATAGTCATGTGATCAGTCCATGCTCAGTCACGGTATCAGTGCATGATCAGCCACGTGATCAGTGCATGATCTGTCACATGATTAGTGTATGATCATCCACGTGATCAGTGCATGGGCAGTCATGTGATCAGTGCATGATATAGACGTGATCAGTGCATGATCAGTCTCGTGATCAGTGCATGATAGCCACGTGATCAGTGCATGATCAGTCACCTGATGGGTGTATGATCATTCACGTGACCTGTACATGGTAGCTACATGATCATTGCATGATCAGCCACGTGAGTAGTGCATGATAGCCACGTGATCAGTGCATGATCAGTCACGTGATCAGTGCATGATCAGTCATGTGACCAGTACATGGTAGCTGCGTGATCATGCATGATCAGCCACGTGAGCAGTGCATGATAGCCACGTGATCAGTGCATGATCAGTCACGTGATCAGTGCATGATCAGTCACGTGATCAGTGCATGATCAGCCACGTGATCAGTGCATGATCAGGCACGTGATCAGTGCATGATCAGCCACGTGATCAGTGCATGATAGCCACGTGATCAGTGCATGATCAGTCACGTGATCAGTGCATGATCAGTCACGTGATCAGTGCATGATCAGCCACGTGATCAGTGCATGATCAGCCACGTGATCAGTGCATGATCAGTCACGTGATCAGTGCATGATCAGTCACGTGATCAGTGCATGATAGCCACGTGATCAGTGCATGATCAGCCACGTGATCAGTGCATGATCAGCCACGTGATCAGTGCATGATAGCCACGTGATCAGTGCATGATCAGTCACGTGATCATGTGTGATCAGCCACGTGATCAGTGCATGATCAGCCACGTGATCAGTGCATGATCAGCCACGTGATCAGTGCATGATCAGTCACGTGATCAGTGCATGATAGCTACGTGATCATTGCATGATCAGCCACGTGATCAGTGCATGATAGCCACGTGATCAGTGCATGATAGCCACGTGATCAGTGCATGATCAGTCATGTGATAGTGTGTGATCAGCCACGTGATCAGTGCATGATATCCACGTGATCAGTGCATGATCAGCCACGTGATCAGTGCATGAGAGCCACGTGATCAGTGCATGATCAGTCACGTGATACATGTGTGATCAGCCACGTGATCAGTGCATGATGAGCCACGTGATCAGTGCATGATCAATTACGTGATCAGTGCATGATCAGTCACGTGACCAGTACATGGTTGCTACGTGATCATTGCATGATCAGCCACGTGAGCAGAGCATGATAGCCACGTGATCAGTGCATGATCAGTCACGTGATCAGTACATGATCAGTCACGTGAACAGTGCATGATCATTTACGTGATCAGCATGATCAGTCACGTGACCAGTATATGGTTACGTGATCATTCCATGACGAGCCACGTGAGCAGTGCATGATAGCCACGTGATGTGTGCATGAGTTACGTGAGCAGAGTATGATCAGCCACGTGATCAGTGCATGAGTGCCACGTGATCAGTGCATGATATGTCACGTGACAGTGTGTGATCAGCCACGTGAACAGTGCATGTTCAGCCACGTGATCAGTGCATGATAGCCACGTGATCAGTGCATGATCAGTTACGTGAGCAGTGTATGATCAGCCACGTGATCAGTGCATGGTCAGACACGTGAACAGTGTATGATCAGCCACGTGATCAGTGCATGATATCCAAGTGATCAGTGCATGATCATCACGTGATCAGTGTATGATCAGCCACGTGAACAGTGCATGCTCAGTCACGTGATCTGGGCCTGCTGAGCTGCGTGATTACTGTCTGCTCATCTGCTTGACAATTGCCAGCTGAGCTGCACGATTCCTGCCTGTCATCTGCTTGACAATTGCCAGCTGTGCTGCGTAATTCCTGCCTGCTCAGCTGCTTGATTATTGCCAGCTGAGCAGCATGATTCCTCACACCTGAGTTCCATGATTATTGCCTGCTGACTGTTTGATTCGTGCCTACTCAGCTCTTTGTTTATTGCCTCCAGAGGCACATGATCAGTGTATGATAGCAAACATGATCAGCGCATGATCAGTCACATGATCAGCGCCATTAAGTCACGTGATCACTACATGATAGTCATGTGATCAGTCCATGCTCAGTCACGGTATCAGTGCATGATCAGCCACGTGATCAGTGCATGATCTGTCACAAGATTAGTGTATGATCATCCACGTGATCAGTGCATGGGCAGTCATGTGATCAGTGCATGATATAGACGTGATCAGTGCATGATCAGTCACGTGATCAGTGCATGATAGCCACGTGATCAGTGCATGATCAGTCACCTGATGGGTGTATGATCATTCACGTGACCTGTACATGGTAGCTACATGATCATTGCATGATCAGCCACGTGAGTAGTGCATGATAGCCACGTGATCAGTGCATGATCAGTCACGTGATCAGTGCATGATCAGTCATGTGACCAGTACATGGTAGCTGCGTGATCATGCATGATCAGCCACGTGATGCAGTGCATGATAGCCACGTGATCAGTGCATGATCAGACACGTGATCAGTGCATGATCAGTCACGTGATCAGTGCATGATCAGCCACGTGATCAGTGCATGACCAGGCACGTGATCAGTGTATGTCAGCCAAGTGATCAGTGCATGATAGCCACGTGATCAGTGCATGATCAGTCACGTGATCAGTGCATGATCAGTCACGTGATCAGTGCATGATCAGCCACGTGATCAGTGCATGATAGCCACGTGATCAGTGCATGATCAGCCACGTGATCAGTGCATGATAGCCACGTGATCAGTGCATGATAGCCACGTGATCAGTGCATGATCAGTCATGTGATACGCATGATCAGCCACGTGATCAGTGCATGATATCCACGTGATCAGTGCATGACAGCCACGTGATCAGTGCATGAGAGCCACGTGATCAGTGCATGATCAGTCACGTGATACATGTGTGATCAGCCACGTGATCAGTGCATGATCAGCCACGTGATCAGTGCATGATCAATTACGTGATCAGTGCATGATCAGTCACGTGACCAGTACATGGTTGCTACGTGATCGTGCATGATCAGCCACGTGAGCAGTGCATGATAGCCACGTGATCAGTGCATGATCAGTCACGTGATCAGTGCATGATCAGTCACGTGATCAGTGCATGATCATTTACGTGATCAGTGCATGATCAGTCACGTGACCAGTATGTGGTTGCTACGTGATCATTGCATGACAGCCACGTGATCAGTGCATGATAGCCACGTGATGTGCATGAGTTACGTGATCAGTGTATGATCAGCCACGTGATCAGTGCATGAGTGCCACGTGATCAGTGCATGATAGTCACGTGACAGTGCATGATCAGCCACGTGATCAGTGCATGATCAGCCACGTGATCAGTGCATGATAGCCACGTGATCAGTGCATGATCAGTCACGTGATCAGTGCATGATCAGCCACGTGATCAGTGCATGATCAGACACGTGATCAGTGCATGATCAGCCACGTGATCAGTGCATGATAGCCACGTGATCAGTGCATGATAGCCACGTGATCAGTGCATGATCAGTCACGTGATAGTGTGATCAGCCACGTGATCAGTGCATGATCAGTCACGTGATCAGTGCATGATCAGCCACGTGATCAGTGCATGATCAGTCACGTGATCAGTGCATGATAGACACGTGAACAGTGCATGATCAGCCACGTGATCAGTGCATGATATCCGTGATCAGTGCATGATCATCACGTGATCAGTGTATGATCAGCCACGTGAACAGTGCATGCTCAGTCACGTGATCTGGGCCTGCTGAGCTGCGTGATTACTGTCTGCTCATCTGCTTGACAATTGCCAGCTGAGCTGCACGATTCCTGCCTGTCATCTGCTTGACAATTGCCAGCTGTGCTGCATAATTCCTGCCTGCTCAGCTGCTTGATTATTGCCAGCTGAGCAGCATGATTCCTCACAGCTGAGTTCCATGATTATTGCCTGCTGACTGTTTGATTCGTGCCTACTCAGCTCTTTGTTTATTGCCTCCAGAGGCACATGATCAGTGTATGATAGCAAACATGATCAGTGCATGATCAGTCACATGATCAGCGCCATTAAGTCACGTGATCACTACATGATAGTCATGTGATCAGTCCATGCTCAGTCACGGTATCAGTGCATGATCAGCCACGTGATCAGTGCATGATCAGCCACGTGATCAGTGCATGATCAGCCACGTGATCAGTGCATGATCAGTCACGTGATCAGTGCATGACAGCCACGTGATCAGTGCATGATCAGTCACGTGATCAGTGCATGATCAGTCACGTGATCAGTATGATCAGCCACGTGATCAGTGCATGATAGCCACGTGATCAGTGCATGATCAGTCACGTGATCAGTGCATGATCAGTCACGTGATCAGTGCATGATCAGCCACGTGATCAGTGCATGATAGCCACGTGATCAGTGCATGATCAGCCACGTGATCAGTGCATGATAGCCACGTGATCAGTGCATGATCAGTCACGTGATCAGTGCATGATCAGCCACGTGATCAGTGCATGATCAGTCCACGTGATCAGTGCATGATCAGCCACGTGATCAGTGCATGATCAGTCACGTGATCAGTGCATGGTAGCCACGTGATCAGTGCATGATCAGCCACGTGATCAGTGCATGATAGCCACGTGATCAGTGCATGATCAGTCACGTGATCAGTGCATGATCAGCCACGTGATCAGTGCATGATCAGCCACGTGATCAGTGCATGATCAGTCACGTGATCAGTGCATGATCAGTCACGTGATCAGTGCATGATCAGTCACGTGATCAGTGCATGATCAGCCACGTGATCAGTGCATGATCAGTCACGTGATCAGTGCATGATCAGTCACGTGATCAGTGCATGATAGCCACGTGATCAGTGCATGATCAGCCACGTGATCAGTGCATGATCAGCCACGTGATCAGTGCATGATAGCCACGTGATCAGTGCATGATCAGCCACGTGATCAGTGCATGATCAGCCACGTGATCAGTGCATGATCAGCCACGTGATCAGTGCATGATCAGTTACGTGAGCAGTGTATGATCAGCCACGTGATCAGTGCATGGTCAGACACGTGAACAGTGTATGATCAGCCACGTGATCAGTGCATGATATCCAAGTGATCAGTGCATGATCAATCACGTGATCAGTGTATGATCAGCCACGTGAACAGTGCATGCTCAGTCACGTGATCAGGGCCTGCTGAGCTGCGTGATTACTGTCTGCTCATCTGCTTGACAATTGCCAGCTGAGCTGCACGATTCCTGCCTGTCATCTGCTTGACAATTGCCAGCTGTGCTGCGTAATTCCTGCCTGCTCAGCTGCTTGATTATTGCCAGCTGAGCAGCATGATTCCTCACAGCTGAGTTCCATGATTATTGCCTGCTGACTGTTTGATTCGTGCCTACTCAGCTCTTTGTTTATTGCCTCCAGAGGCACATGATCAGTGTATGATAGCAAACATGATCAGTGCATGATCAGTCACATGATCAGCGCCATTAAGTCACGTGATCACTACATGATAGTCATGTGATCAGTCCATGCTCAGTCACGGTATCAGTGCATGATCAGCCACGTGATCAGTGCATGATCAGCCACGTGATCAGTGCATGATCAGCCACGTGATCAGTGCATGATCAGCCACGTGATCAGTGCATGATGCCACGTGATCAGTGCATGATCAGTCACGTGATCAGTGCATGATCAGTCACGTGATCAGTGCATGATCAGCCACGTGATCAGTGCATGATAGCCACGTGATCAGTGCATGATCAGTCACGTGATCAGTGCATGATCAGTCACGTGACCAGTACATGGTAGCTACGTGATCATTGCATGATCAGCCACGTGAGCAGTGCATGATAGCCACGTGATCAGTGCATGATCAGTCACGTGATCAGTGCATGATCAGTCATGTGATCAGTGCATGATCAGGCACGTGATCAGTGCATGATCAGCCACGTGATCAGTGCATGATAGCCACGTGATCAGTGCATGATCAGTCACGTGATCAGTGCATGATCAGTCACGTGATCAGTGCATGATCAGCCACGTGATCAGTGCATGATCAATTACGTGATCAGTGCATGATCAGTCACGTGATCAGTACATGATAGCTACGTGATCAGTGCATGATCAGCCACGTGATCAGTGCATGATCAGTCACGTGATCAGTGCATGATCAGTCACGTGATCAGTGCATGATCAGTCACGTGACCAGTACATGGTAGCTACGTGATCAGTGCATGATCAGCCACGTGATCAGTGCATGATAGCCACGTGATCAGTGCATGATCAGTCACGTGATCAGTGCATGATCAGCCACGTGATCAGTGCATGATCAGCCACGTGATCAGTGCATGATCAGTCACGTGATCAGTGCATGATCAGCCACGTGATCAGTGCATGATCAGCCACGTGATCAGTGCATGATAGCCACGTGATCAGTGCATGATCAGTTACGTGAGCAGTGTATGATCAGCCACGTGATCAGTGCATGGTCAGACACGTGAACAGTGTATGATCAGCCACGTGATCAGTGCATGATAGTCACGTGATCAGTGCATGATCATCACGTGATCAGTGTATGATCAGCCACGTGAACAGTGCATGCTCAGTCACGTGATCAGGGCCTGCTGAGCTGCGTGATTACTGTCTGCTCATCTGCTTGACAATTGCCAGCTGAGCTGCACGATTCCTGCCTGTCATCTGCTTGACAATTGCCAGCTGTGCTGCGTAATTCCTGCCTGCTCAGCTGCTTGATTATTGCCAGCTGAGCAGCATGATTCCTCACAGCTGAGTTCCATGATTATTGCCTGCTGACTGTTTGATTCGTGCCTACTCAGCTCTTTGTTTATTGCCTCCAGAGGCACATGATCAGTGTATGATAGCAAACATGATCAGTGCATGATCAGTCACATGATCAGCGCCATTAAGTCACGTGATCACTACATGATAGTCATGTGATCAGTCCATGCTCAGTCACGGTATCAGTGCATGATCAGCCACGTGATCAGTGCATGATCAGCACGTGATCAGTGCATGATAGCCATGTGATCAGTGCATGATCAGTCACGTGATCAGTGCATGATCAGTCACGTGATCAGTGCATGATCAGCCACGTGATCAGTGCATGATCAGTCACCTGATGGGTGTATGATCAGTCACGTGACCTGTACATGGTAGCTACATGATCATTGCATGATCAGCCACGTGAGTAGTGCATGATAGCCACGTGATCAGTGCATGATCAGTCACGTGATCAGTGCATGATCAGTCACGTGACAGTGCATGATCAGCCACGTGATCAGTGCATGATAGCCACGTGATCAGTGCATGATCAGTCACGTGATCAGTGCATGATCAGTCACGTGATCAGTGCATGATCAGCCACGTGATCAGTGCATGATAGCCACGTGATCAGTGCATGATCAGCCACGTGATCAGTGCATGATAGCCACGTGATCAGTGCATGATCAGTCACGTGATCAGTGCATGATCAGCCACGTGATCAGTGCATGATCAGTCCACGTGATCAGTGCATGATCAATCACGTGATCAGTGCATGATCAGTCACGTGATCAGTGCATGATAGCTACGTGATCAGTGCATGATCAGCCACGTGATCAGTGCATGATAGCCACGTGATCAGTGCATGATCAGTCACGTGATCAGTGCATGATCAGCCACGTGATCAGTGCATGATCAGTCACGTGATCAGTGCATGATCAGTCACGTGATCAGTGCATGATCAGTCACGTGATCAGTGCATGATCAGCCACGTGATCAGTGCATGATCAGCCACGTGATCAGTGCATGATCAGCCACGTGATCAGTGCATGATCAGCCACGTGATCAGTGCATGATCAGTTACGTGAGCAGTGTATGATCAGCCACGTGATCAGTGCATGGTCAGACACGTGAACAGTGTATGATCAGCCACGTGATCAGTGCATGATATCCAAGTGATCAGTGCATGATCATCACGTGATCAGTGTATGATCAGCCACGTGAACAGTGCATGCTCAGTCACGTGATCTGGGCCTGCTGAGCTGCGTGATTACTGTCTGCTCATCTGCTTGACAATTGCCAGCTGAGCTGCACGATTCCTGCCTGTCATCTGCTTGACAATTGCCAGCTGTGCTGCGTAATTCCTGCCTGCTCAGCTGCTTGATTATTGCCAGCTGAGCAGCATGATTCCTCACACCTGAGTTCCATGATTATTGCCTGCTGACTGTTTGATTCGTGCCTACTCAGCTCTTTGTTTATTGCCTCCAGAGGCACATGATCAGTGTATGATAGCAAACATGATCAGTGCATGATCAGTCACATGATCAGCGCCATTAAGTCACGTGATCACTACATGATAGTCATGTGATCAGTCCATGCTCAGTCACGGTATCAGTGCATGATCAGCCACGTGATCAGTGCACATCAGTCATGTGATCAGTGCATGATATAGACGTGATCAGTGCATGATCAGTCACGTGATCAGTGCATGATAGCCACGTGATCAGTGCATGATCAGTCACGTGATCATGTATGATCAGCCACGTGATCAGTGCATGATCAGCCACGTGATCAGTGCATGATCAGCCACGTGATCAGTGCATGATCAGTCACGTGATCAGTACATGGTAGCTACGTGATCATTGCATGATCAGCCACGTGATCAGTGCATGATAGCCACGTGATCAGTGCATGATAGCCACGTGATCAGTGCATGATCAGTCATGTGATACGTGTGATCAGCCACGTGATCAGTGCATGATATCCACGTGATCAGTGCATGACAGCCACGTGATCAGTGCATGAGAGCCACGTGATCAGTGCATGATCAGTCACGTGATACATGTGTGATCAGCCACGTGATCAGTGCATGATGAGCCACGTGATCAGTGGATCAATTACGTGATCAGTGCATGATCAGTCACGTGACCAGTACATGGTTGCTACGTGATCGTTGCATGATCAGCCACGTGAGCAGAGCATGATAGCCACGTGATCAGTGCATGATCAGTCACGTGATCAGTACATGATCAGTCACGTGAACAGTGCATGATCATTTACGTGATCTTGCATGATCAGTCACGTGACCAGTATATGGTAGCTACGTGATCATTCCATGACGAGCCACGTGAGCAGTGCATGATAGCCACGTGATGTGTGCATGAGTTACGTGAGCAGAGTATGATCAGCCACGTGATCAGTGCATGAGTGCCACGTGATCAGTGCATGATATGTCACGTGACAGGTGTGTGATCAGCCACGTGAACAGTGCATGTTCAGCCACGTGATCAGTGCATGATAGCCACGTGATCAGTGCATGATCAGTTACGTGAGCAGTGTATGATCAGCCACGTGATCAGTGCATGGTCAGACACGTGAACAGTGTATGATCAGCCACGTGATCAGTGCATGATATCCAAGTGATCAGTGCATGATCATCACGTGATCAGTGTATGATCAGCCACGTGAACAGTGCATGCTCAGTCACGTGATCTGGGCCTGCTGAGCTGCGTGATTACTGTCTGCTCATCTGCTTGACAATTGCCAGCTGAGCTGCACGATTCCTGCCTGTCATCTGCTTGACAATTGCCAGCTGTGCTGCGTAATTCCTGCCTGCTCAGCTGCTTGATTATTGCCAGCTGAGCAGCATGATTCCTCACACCTGAGTTCCATGATTATTGCCTGCTGACTGTTTGATTCGTGCCTACTCAGCTCTTTGTTTATTGCCTCCAGAGGCACATGATCAGTGTATGATAGCAAACATGATCAGCGCATGATCAGTCACATGATCAGCGCCATTAAGTCACGTGATCACTACATGATAGTCATGTGATCAGTCCATGCTCAGTCACGGTATCAGTGCATGATCAGCCACGTGATCAGTGCATGATCTGTCACATGATTAGTGTATGATCATCCACGTGATCAGTGCATGGGCAGTCATGTGATCAGTGCATGATATAGACGTGATCAGTGCATGATCAGTCTCGTGATCAGTGCATGATAGCCACGTGATCAGTGCATGATCAGTCACCTGATGGGTGTATGATCATTCACGTGACCTGTACATGGTAGCTACATGATCATTGCATGATCAGCCACGTGAGTAGTGCATGATAGCCACGTGATCACTGCATGATCAGTCACGTGATCAGTGCATGATCAGTCATGTGACCAGTACATGGTAGCTGCGTGATCATGGCATGATCAGCCACGTGAGCAGTGCATGATAGCCACGTGATCAGTGCATGATCAGACACGTGATCAGTGCATGATCAGTCACGTGATCAGTGCATGATCAGCCACGTGATCAGTGCATGACCAGGCACGTGATCAGTGTATGTCAGCCACGTGATCAGTGCATGATAGCCACGTGATCAGTGCATGATCAGTCACGTGATCAGTGCATGATCAGTTACGTGATCAGTGCATGATCAGCCACGTGATCAGTGCATGATCAGCCACGTGATCAGTGCATGATCAATTACGTGATCAGTGCATGATCAGTCACGTGACCAGTACATGGTAGCTACGTGATCAGTGCATGATCAGCCACGTGATCAGTGCATGATAGCCACGTGATCAGTGCATGATCAGTCGTGTACGTGTGTGATCAGCCACGTGATCAGTGCATGATATCCACGTGATCAGTGCATGACAGCCACGTGATCAGTGCATGAGAGCCACGTGATCAGTGCATGATCAGTCACGTGATACATGTGTGATCAGCCACGTGATCAGTGCATGATGAGCCACGTGATCAGTGCATGATCAATTACGTGATCAGTGCATGATCAGTCACGTGACCAGTACATGGTTGCTACGTGATCGTTGCATGATCAGCCACGTGAGCAGTGCATGATAGCCACGTGATCAGTGCATGATCAGTCACGTGATCAGCATGATCAGTCACGTGAACAGTGCATGATCATTTACGTGATCAGTGCATGATCAGTCACGTGACCAGTATATGGTTGCTACGTGATCATTCCATGACAGCCACGTGAGCAGTGCATGATAGCCACGTGATGTGCATGAATTACGTGAGCAGAGTATGATCAGCCACGTGATCAGTGCATGAGTGCCACGTGATCAGTGCATGATATGTCACGTGACAGGTGTGTGATCAGCCACGTGAACAGTGCATGATCAGCCACGTGATCAGTGCATGATCAGTCACGTGATCAGTGTATGATCAGCCACGTGATCAGTGCATGAGTCCACGTGATCAGTGCATGATAGTCACGTGAGTGTATGATCAGCCACGTGATCAGTGCATGATCAGCCACGTGATCAGTGCATGATAGCCACGTGATCAGTGCATGATCGTGATCAGTGCATGATCAGCCACGTGATCAGTGCATGATCAGTCACGTGATCAGTGTATGATCAGCCACGTGAACAGTGCATGCTCAGTCACGTGATCTGGGCCTGCTGAGCTGCGTGATTACTGTCTGCTCATCTGCTTGACAATTGCCAGCTGAGCTGCACGATTCCTGCCTGTCATCTGCTTGACAATTGCCAGCTGTGCTGCGTAATTCCTGCCTGCTCAGCTGCTTGATTATTGCCAGCTGAGCAGCATGATTCCTCACACCTGAGTTCCATGATTATTGCCTGCTGACTGTTTGATTCGTGCCTACTCAGCTCTTTGTTTATTGCCTCCAGAGGCACATGATCAGTGTATGATAGCAAACATGATCAGCGCATGATCAGTCACATGATCAGCGCCATTAAGTCACGTGATCACTACATGATAGTCATGTGATCAGTCCATGCTCAGTCACGGTATCAGTGCATGATCAGCCACGTGATCAGTGCATGATCTGTCACATGATTAGTGTATGATCATCCACGTGATCAGTGCATGGGCAGTCATGTGATCAGTGCATGATATAGACGTGATCAGTGCATGATCAGTCACGTGATCAGTGCATGATCAGTCACGTGATCAGTGCATGGTAGCTACGTGATCATGCATGATCAGCCACGTGATCAGTGCATGATAGCCACGTGATCAGTGCATGATCAGCCACGTGATCAGTGCATGATCAGTCACGTGATCAGTGCATGATCAGCCACGTGATCAGTGCATGATCAGTCACGTGATCAGTGCATGATCAGCCACGTGATCAGTGCATGATAGCCACGTGATCAGTGCATGATCAGTCACGTGATCAGTGCATGATCAGTCACGTGATCAGTGCATGATCAGCCACGTGATCAGTGCATGATCAGCCACGTGATCAGTGCATGATCAATTACGTGATCAGTGCATGATCAGTCACGTGATCAGTACATGGTAGCTACGTGATCATTGCATGATCAGCCACGTGATCAGTGCATGATAGCCACGTGATCAGTGCATGATAGCCACGTGATCAGTGCATGATCAGTCATGTGATACGTGTGTGATCAGCCACGTGATCAGTGCATGATATCCACGTGATCAGTGCATGACAGCCACGTGATCAGTGCATGAGAGCCACGTGATCAGTGCATGATCAGTCACGTGATCATGTGTGATCAGCCACGTGATCAGTGCATGATGAGCCACGTGATCAGTGCATGATCAATTACGTGATCAGTGCATGATCAGTCACGTGACCAGTACATGGTTGCTACGTGATCGTGCATGATCAGCCACGTGAGCAGTGCATGATAGCCACGTGATCAGTGCATGATCAGTCACGTGATCAGTGCATGATCAGTCACGTGATCAGTGCATGATCATTTACGTGATCAGTGCATGATCAGTCACGTGACCAGTATATGGTTGCTACGTGATCATTGCATGACAGCCACGTGAGCAGTGCATGATAGCCACGTGATGTGTGCATGAGTTACGTGATCAGTGTATGATCAGCCACGTGATCAGTGCATGAGTGCCACGTGATCAGTGCATGATAGTCACGTGACAGTGTATGATCAGCCACGTGATCAGTGCATGATCAGCCACGTGATCAGTGCATGATAGCCACGTGATCAGTGCATGATCATCACGTGATCAGTGTATGATCAGCCACGTGAACAGTGCATGCTCAGTCACGTGATCAGGGCCTGCTGAGCTGCGTGATTACTGTCTGCTCATCTGCTTGACAATTGCCAGCTGAGCTGCACGATTCCTGCCTGTCATCTGCTTGACAATTGCCAGCTGTGCTGCGTAATTCCTGCCTGCTCAGCTGCTTGATTATTGCCAGCTGAGCAGCATGATTCCTCACACCTGAGTTCCATGATTATTGCCTGCTGACTGTTTGATTCGTGCCTACTCAGCTCTTTGTTTATTGCCTCCAGAGGCACATGATCAGTGTATGATAGCAAACATGATCAGTGCATGATCAGTCACATGATCAGCGCCATTAAGTCACGTGATCACTACATGATAGTCATGTGATCAGTCCATGCTCAGTCACGGTATCAGTGCATGATCAGCCACGTGATCAGTGCATGATCTGTCACATGATAGTGTATGATCATCCACGTGATCAGTGCATGGGCAGTCATGTGATCAGTGCATGATATAGACGTGATCAGTGCATGATCAGTCTCGTGATCAGTGCATGATAGCCACGTGATCAGTGCATGATCAGTCACGTGATCAGTGCATGATCAGTCACGTGATCAGTGCATGATCAGCCACGTGATCAGTGCATGATCAGCCACGTGATCAGTGCATGATCAGCCACGTGATCAGTGCATGATCAGTCACGTGATCAGTGCATGTAGCTCGTGATCAGTGCATGATCAGCCACGTGATCAGTGCATGATAGCCACGTGATCAGTGCATGATAGCCACGTGATCAGTGCATGATCAGTCATGTGATAGTGTGATCAGCCACGTGATCAGTGCATGATATCCACGTGATCAGTGCATGACAGCCACGTGATCAGTGCATGATAGCCACGTGATCAGTGCATGATCAGTCACGTGATACATGTGTGATCAGCCACGTGATCAGTGCATGATGAGCCACGTGATCAGTGCATGATCAATTACGTGATCAGTGCATGATCAGTCACGTGACCAGTACATGGTTGCTACGTGATCGTTGCATGATCAGCCACGTGAGCAGAGCATGATAGCCACGTGATCAGTGCATGATCAGTCACGTGATCAGTACATGATCAGTCACGTGAACAGTGCATGATCATTTACGTGATCTGTGCATGATCAGTCACGTGACCAGTATATGGTAGCTACGTGATCATTCCATGACGAGCCACGTGAGCAGTGCATGATAGCCACGTGATGTGTGCATGAGTTACGTGAGCAGAGTATGATCAGCCACGTGATCAGTGCATGAGTGCCACGTGATCAGTGCATGATATGTCACGTGACAGGTGTGTGATCAGCCACGTGAACAGTGCATGTTCAGCCACGTGATCAGTGCATGATAGCCACGTGATCAGTGCATGATCAGTTACGTGAGCAGTGTATGATCAGCCACGTGATCAGTGCATGGTCAGACACGTGAACAGTGTATGATCAGCCACGTGATCAGTGCATGATATCCAAGTGATCAGTGCATGATCATCACGTGATCAGTGTATGATCAGCCACGTGAACAGTGCATGCTCAGTCACGTGATCTGGGCCTGCTGAGCTGCGTGATTACTGTCTGCTCATCTGCTTGACAATTGCCAGCTGAGCTGCACGATTCCTGCCTGTCATCTGCTTGACAATTGCCAGCTGTGCTGCGTAATTCCTGCCTGCTCAGCTGCTTGATTATTGCCAGCTGAGCAGCATGATTCCTCACACCTGAGTTCCATGATTATTGCCTGCTGACTGTTTGATTCGTGCCTACTCAGCTCTTTGTTTATTGCCTCCAGAGGCACATGATCAGTGTATGATAGCAAACATGATCAGCGCATGATCAGTCACATGATCAGCGCCATTAAGTCACGTGATCACTACATGATAGTCATGTGATCAGTCCATGCTCAGTCACGGTATCAGTGCATGATCAGCCACGTGATCAGTGCATGATCTGTCACAAGATTAGTGTATGATCATCCACGTGATCAGTGCATGGGCAGTCATGTGATCAGTGCATGATATAGACGTGATCAGTGCATGATCAGTCTCGTGATCAGTGCATGATAGCCACGTGATCAGTGCATGATCAGTCACCTGATGGGTGTATGATCATTCACGTGACCTGTACATGGTAGCTACATGATCATTGCATGATCAGCCACGTGAGTAGTGCATGATAGCCACGTGATCAGTGCATGATCAGTCACGTGATCAGTGCATGATCAGTCATGTGACCAGTACATGGTAGCTGCGTGATCATGCATGATCAGCCACGTGAGCAGTGCATGATAGCCACGTGATCAGTGCATGATCAGACACGTGATCAGTGCATGATCAGTCACGTGATCAGTGCATGATCAGCCACGTGATCAGTGCATGACCAGGCACGTGATCAGTGTATGTCAGCCAAGTGATCAGTGCATGATAGCCACGTGATCAGTGCATGATCAGTCACGTGATCAGTGCATGATCAGTTATGTGATCAGTGCATGATCAGCCACGTGATCAGTGCATGATCAGCCACATGATCAGTGCATGATCAATTACGTGATCAGTGCATGATCAGTCACGTGACCAGTACATGGTAGCACGTGATCATTGCATGATCAGCCACGTGATCAGTGCATGATAGCCACGTGATCAGTGCATGATAGCCACGTGATCAGTGCATGATCAGTCATGTGATACGTGTGATCAGCCACGTGATCAGTGCATGATATCCACGTGATCAGTGCATGACAGCCACGTGATCAGTGCATGAGAGCCACGTGATCAGTGCATGATCAGTCACGTGATACATGTGTGATCAGCCACGTGATCAGTGCATGATGAGCCACGTGATCAGTGCATGATCAATTACGTGATCAGTGCATGATCAGTCACGTGACCAGTACATGGTTGCTACGTGATCGTTGCATGATCAGCCACGTGAGCAGTGCATGATAGCCACGTGATCAGTGCATGATCAGTCACGTGATCAGTACATGATCAGTCACGTGAACAGTGCATGATCATTTACGTGATCTGTGCATGATCAGTCACGTGACCAGTATATGGTAGCTACGTGATCATTCCATGACGAGCCACGTGAGCAGTGCATGATAGCCACGTGATGTGTGCATGAGTTACGTGAGCAGAGTATGATCAGCCACGTGATCAGTGCATGAGTGCCACGTGATCAGTGCATGATATGTCACGTGACAGGTGTGTGATCAGCCACGTGAACAGTGCATGTTCAGCCACGTGATCAGTGCATGATAGCCACGTGATCAGTGCATGATCAGTTACGTGAGCAGTGTATGATCAGCCACGTGATCAGTGCATGGTCAGACACGTGAACAGTGTATGATCAGCCACGTGATCAGTGCATGATATCCAAGTGATCAGTGCATGATCATCACGTGATCAGTGTATGATCAGCCACGTGAACAGTGCATGCTCAGTCACGTGATCTGGGCCTGCTGAGCTGCGTGATTACTGTCTGCTCATCTGCTTGACAATTGCCAGCTGAGCTGCACGATTCCTGCCTGTCATCTGCTTGACAATTGCCAGCTGTGCTGCGTAATTCCTGCCTGCTCAGCTGCTTGATTATTGCCAGCTGAGCAGCATGATTCCTCACAGCTGAGTTCCATGATTATTGCCTGCTGACTGTTTGATTCGTGCCTACTCAGCTCTTTGTTTATTGCCTCCAGAGGCACATGATCAGTGTATGATAGCAAACATGATCAGCGCATGATCAGTCACATGATCAGCGCCATTAAGTCACGTGATCACTACATGATAGTCATGTGATCAGTCCATGCTCAGTCACGGTATCAGTGCATGATCAGCCACGTGATCAGTGCATGATCTGTCACATGATTAGTGTATGATCATCCACGTGATCAGTGCATGGGCAGTCATGTGATCAGTGCATGATATAGACGTGATCAGTGCATGATCAGTCTCGTGATCAGTGCATGATAGCCACGTGATCAGTGCATGATCAGTCACGTGATCAGTGCATGATCAGTCACGTGATCAGTGCATGATCAGCCACGTGATCAGTGCATGATCAGCCACGTGATCAGTGCATGATCAGCCACGTGATCAGTGCATGATCAGTCACGTGATCAGTGCATGTAGCACGTGATCAGTGCATGATCAGCCACGTGATCAGTGCATGATAGCCACGTGATCAGTGCATGATAGCCACGTGATCAGTGCATGATCAGTCATGTGATACGTGTGTGATCAGCCACGTGATCAGTGCATGATATCCACGTGATCAGTGCATGACAGCCACGTGATCAGTGCATGATAGCCACGTGATCAGTGCATGATCAGTCACGTGATACATGTGTGATCAGCCACGTGATCAGTGCATGATGAGCCACGTGATCAGTGCATGATCAATTACGTGATCAGTGCATGATCAGTCACGTGACCAGTACATGGTTGCTACGTGATCGTTGCATGATCAGCCACGTGAGCAGAGCATGATAGCCACGTGATCAGTGCATGATCAGTCACGTGATCAGTACATGATCAGTCACGTGAACAGTGCATGATCATTTACGTGATCAGTGCATGATCAGTCACGTGACCAGTATATGGTAGCTACGTGATCATTCCATGATCAGCCACGTGAGCAGTGCATGATAGCCACGTGATGTGTGCATGAGTTACGTGAGCAGAGTATGATCAGCCACGTGATCAGTGCATGAGTGCCACGTGATCAGTGCATGATATGTCACGTGACAGGTGTGTGATCAGCCACGTGAACAGTGCATGTTCAGCCACGTGATCAGTGCATGATAGCCACGTGATCAGTGCATGATCAGTTACGTGAGCAGTGTATGATCAGCCACGTGATCAGTGCATGGTCAGACACGTGAACAGTGTATGATCAGCCACGTGATCAGTGCATGATATCCAAGTGATCAGTGCATGATCATCACGTGATCAGTGTATGATCAGCCACGTGAACAGTGCATGCTCAGTCACGTGATCTGGGCCTGCTGAGCTGCGTGATTACTGTCTGCTCATCTGCTTGACAATTGCCAGCTGAGCTGCACGATTCCTGCCTGTCATCTGCTTGACAATTGCCAGCTGTGCTGCGTAATTCCTGCCTGCTCAGCTGCTTGATTATTGCCAGCTGAGCAGCATGATTCCTCACAGCTGAGTTCCATGATTATTGCCTGCTGACTGTTTGATTCGTGCCTACTCAGCTCTTTGTTTATTGCCTCCAGAGGCACATGATCAGTGTATGATAGCAAACATGATCAGCGCATGATCAGTCACATGATCAGCGCCATTAAGTCACGTGATCACTACATGATAGTCATGTGATCAGTCCATGCTCAGTCACGGTATCAGTGCATGATCAGCCACGTGATCAGTGCATGATCTGTCACATGATTAGTGTATGATCATCCACGTGATCAGTGCATGGGCAGTCATGTGATCAGTGCATGATATAGACGTGATCAGTGCATGATCAGTCTCGTGATCAGTGCATGATAGCCACGTGATCAGTGCATGATCAGTCACCTGATGGGTGTATGATCATTCACGTGACCTGTACATGGTAGCTACATGATCATTGCATGATCAGCCACGTGAGTAGTGCATGATAGCCACGTGATCACTGCATGATCAGTCACGTGATCAGTGCATGATCAGTCATGTGACCAGTACATGGTAGCTGCGTGATCATGGCATGATCAGCCACGTGAGCAGTGCATGATAGCCACGTGATCAGTGCATGATCAGACACGTGATCAGTGCATGATCAGTCACGTGATCAGTGCATGATCAGCCACGTGATCAGTGCATGACCAGGCACGTGATCAGTGTATGTCAGCCACGTGATCAGTGCATGATAGCCACGTGATCAGTGCATGATCAGTCACGTGATCAGTGCATGATCAGTCACGTGATCAGTGCATGATCAGCCACGTGATCAGTGCATGATCAGCCACATGATCAGTGCATGATCAATTACGTGATCAGTGCATGATCAGTCACGTGACCAGTACATGGTAGCCACGTGATCATTGCATGATCAGCCACGTGATCAGTGCATGATAGCCACGTGATCAGTGCATGATAGCCACGTGATCAGTGCATGATCAGTCATGTGATACGTGTGTGATCAGCCACGTGATCAGTGCATGATATCCACGTGATCAGTGCATGACAGCCACGTGATCAGTGCATGAGCCACGTGATCAGTGCATGATCAGTCACGTGATACATGTGTGATCAGCCACGTGATCAGTGCATGATGAGCCACGTGATCAGTGCATGATCAATTACGTGATCAGTGCATGATCAGTCACGTGACCAGTACATGGTTGCTACGTGATCGTTGCATGATCAGCCACGTGAGCAGTGCATGATAGCCACGTGATCAGTGCATGATCAGTCACGTGATCAGTACATGATCAGTCACGTGAACAGTGCATGATCATTTACGTGATCTTTGCATGATCAGTCACGTGACCAGTATATGGTTGCTACGTGATCATTCCATGACGAGCCACGTGAGCAGTGCATGATAGCCACGTGATGTGTGCATGAGTTACGTGAGCAGAGTATGATCAGCCACGTGATCAGTGCATGAGTGCCACGTGATCAGTGCATGATATGTCACGTGACAGGTGTGTGATCAGCCACGTGAACAGTGCATGTTCAGCCACGTGATCAGTGCATGATAGCCACGTGATCAGTGCATGATCAGTTACGTGAGCAGTGTATGATCAGCCACGTGATCAGTGCATGGTCAGACACGTGAACAGTGTATGATCAGCCACGTGATCAGTGCATGATATCCAAGTGATCAGTGCATGATCATCACGTGATCAGTGTATGATCAGCCACGTGAACAGTGCATGCTCAGTCACGTGATCTGGGCCTGCTGAGCTGCGTGATTACTGTCTGCTCATCTGCTTGACAATTGCCAGCTGAGCTGCACGATTCCTGCCTGTCATCTGCTTGACAATTGCCAGCTGTGCTGCGTAATTCCTGCCTGCTCAGCTGCTTGATTATTGCCAGCTGAGCAGCATGATTCCTCACACCTGAGTTCCATGATTATTGCCTGCTGACTGTTTGATTCGTGCCTACTCAGCTCTTTGTTTATTGCCTCCAGAGGCACATGATCAGTGTATGATAGCAAACATGATCAGCGCATGATCAGTCACATGATCAGCGCCATTAAGTCACGTGATCACTACATGATAGTCATGTGATCAGTCCATGCTCAGTCACGGTATCAGTGCATGATCAGCCACGTGATCAGTGCATGATCTGTCACAAGATTAGTGTATGATCATCCACGTGATCAGTGCATGGGCAGTCATGTGATCAGTGCATGATATAGACGTGATCAGTGCATGATCAGTCTCGTGATCAGTGCATGATAGCCACGTGATCAGTGCATGATCAGTCACCTGATGGGTGTATGATCATTCACGTGACCTGTACATGGTAGCTACATGATCATTGCATGATCAGCCACGTGAGTAGTGCATGATAGCCACGTGATCACTGCATGATCAGTCACGTGATCAGTGCATGATCAGTCATGTGACCAGTACATGGTAGCTGCGTGATCATGGCATGATCAGCCACGTGAGCAGTGCATGATAGCCACGTGATCAGTGCATGATCAGACACGTGATCAGTGCATGATCAGTCACGTGATCAGTGCATGATCAGCCACGTGATCAGTGCATGATCAGGCACGTGATCAGTGTATGTCAGCCACGTGATCAGTGCATGATAGCCACGTGATCAGTGCATGATCAGTCACGTGATCAGTGCATGATCAGTCACGTGATCAGTGCATGATCAGCCACGTGATCAGTGCATGATCAGCCACGTGATCAGTGCATGATCAATTACGTGATCAGTGCATGATCAGTCACGTGACCAGCATGGTAGCTACGTGATCATGCATGATCAGCCACGTGATCAGTGCATGATAGCCACGTGATCAGTGCATGATAGCCACGTGATCAGTGCATGATCAGTCATGTGATACGTGTGTGATCAGCCACGTGATCAGTGCATGATATCCACGTGATCAGTGCATGACAGCCACGTGATCAGTGCATGAGAGCCACGTGATCAGTGCATGATCAGTCACGTGATACATGTGTGATCAGCCACGTGATCAGTGCATGATGAGCCACGTGATCAGTGCATGATCAATTACGTGATCAGTGCATGATCAGTCACGTGACCAGTACATGGTTGCTACGTGATCGTTGCATGATCAGCCACGTGAGCAGTGCATGATAGCCACGTGATCAGTGCATGATCAGTCACGTGATCAGTGCATGATCAGTCACGTGAACAGTGCATGATCATTTACGTGATCAGTGCATGATCAGTCACGTGACCAGTATATGGTTGCACGTGATCATTCCATGACAGCCACGTGAGCAGTGCATGATAGCCACGTGATCAGTGCATGAGTTACGTGATCAGTGTATGATCAGCCACGTGATCAGTGCATGAGTGCCACGTGATCAGTGCATGATAGTCACGTGATCAGTGTGATCAGCCACGTGATCAGTGCATGATCAGCCACGTGATCAGTGCATGATAGCCACGTGATCAGTGCATGATCATCACGTGATCAGTGTATGATCAGCCACGTGAACAGTGCATGCTCAGTCACGTGATCAGGGCCTGCTGAGCTGCGTGATTACTGTCTGCTCATCTGCTTGACAATTGCCAGCTGAGCTGCACGATTCCTGCCTGTCATCTGCTTGACAATTGCCAGCTGTGCTGCGTAATTCCTGCCTGCTCAGCTGCTTGATTATTGCCAGCTGAGCAGCATGATTCCTCACACCTGAGTTCCATGATTATTGCCTGCTGACTGTTTGATTCGTGCCTACTCAGCTCTTTGTTTATTGCCTCCAGAGGCACATGATCAGTGTATGATAGCAAACATGATCAGCGCATGATCAGTCACATGATCAGCGCCATTAAGTCACGTGATCACTACATGATAGTCATGTGATCAGTCCATGCTCAGTCACGGTATCAGTGCATGATCAGCCACGTGATCAGTGCATGATCTGTCACATGATTAGTGTATGATCATCCACGTGATCAGTGCATGGGCAGTCATGTGATCAGTGCATGATATAGACGTGATCAGTGCATGATCAGTCTCGTGATCAGTGCATGATAGCCACGTGATCAGTGCATGATCAGTCACGTGATCAGTGCATGATCAGTTACGTGATCAGTGCATGATCAGCCACGTGATCAGTGCATGATCAGCCACGTGATCAGTGCATGATCAGCCACGTGATCAGTGCATGATCAGTCACGTGATCAGTGCATGATAGCACGTGATCAGTGCATGATCAGCCACGTGATCAGTGCATGATAGCCACGTGATCAGTGCATGATAGCCACGTGATCAGTGCATGATCAGTCACGTGATCAGTGTGATCAGCCACGTGATCAGTGCATGATATCCACGTGATCAGTGCATGATCAGCCACGTGATCAGTGCATGATAGCCACGTGATCAGTGCATGATCAGTCACGTGATACATGTGTGATCAGCCACGTGATCAGTGCATGATGAGCCACGTGATCAGTGCATGATCAATTACGTGATCAGTGCATGATCAGTCACGTGACCAGTACATGGTTGCTACGTGATCGTGCATGATCAGCCACGTGAGCAGAGCATGATAGCCACGTGATCAGTGCATGATCAGTCACGTGATCAGTACATGATCAGTCACGTGAACAGTGCATGATCATTTACGTGATCAGTGCATGATCAGTCACGTGACCAGTATATGGTAGCTACGTGATCATT
This sequence comes from Bos javanicus, assembly GCF_032452875.1. NCBI lineage: Eukaryota > Metazoa > Chordata > Mammalia > Artiodactyla > Bovidae > Bos > Bos javanicus. The sequence continues at coordinate 50,344 of NW_026894408.1, read as the reverse complement.
CCATGACAGCCACGTGAGCAGTGCATGATAGCCACGTGATGTGTGCATGAGTTACGTGAGCAGAGTATGATCAGCCACGTGATCAGTGCATGAGTGCCACGTGATCAGTGCATGATATGTCACGTGACAGGTGTGTGATCAGCCACGTGAACAGTGCATGTTCAGCCACGTGATCAGTGCATGATAGCCACGTGATCAGTGCATGATCAGTTACGTGAGCAGTGTATGATCAGCCACGTGATCAGTGCATGGTCAGACACGTGAACAGTGTATGATCAGCCACGTGATCAGTGCATGATATCCAAGTGATCAGTGCATGATCATCACGTGATCAGTGTATGATCAGCCACGTGAACAGTGCATGCTCAGTCACGTGATCTGGGCCTGCTGAGCTGCGTGATTACTGTCTGCTCATCTGCTTGACAATTGCCAGCTGAGCTGCACGATTCCTGCCTGTCATCTGCTTGACAATTGCCAGCTGTGCTGCGTAATTCCTGCCTGCTCAGCTGCTTGATTATTGCCAGCTGAGCAGCATGATTCCTCACACCTGAGTTCCATGATTATTGCCTGCTGACTGTTTGATTCGTGCCTACTCAGCTCTTTGTTTATTGCCTCCAGAGGCACATGATCAGTGTATGATAGCAAACATGATCAGCGCATGATCAGTCACATGATCAGCGCCATTAAGTCACGTGATCACTACATGATAGTCATGTGATCAGTCCATGCTCAGTCACGGTATCAGTGCATGATCAGCCACGTGATCAGTGCATGATCTGTCACATGATTAGTGTATGATCATCCACGTGATCAGTGCATGGCAGTCATGTGATCAGTGCATGATATAGACGTGATCAGTGCATGATCAGTCTCGTGATCAGTGCATGATAGCCACGTGATCAGTGCATGATCAGTCACCTGATGGGTGTATGATCATTCACGTGACCTGTACATGGTAGCTACATGATCATTGCATGATCAGCCACGTGAGTAGTGCATGATAGCCACGTGATCACTGCATGATCAGTCACGTGATCAGTGCATGATCAGTCATGTGACCAGTACATGGTAGCTGCGTGATCATGCATGATCAGCCACGTGATCAGTGCATGATAGCCACGTGATCAGTGCATGATCAGTCACGTGATCAGTGCATGATCAGTCACGTGATCAGTGCATGATCAGCCACGTGATCAGTGCATGATCAGCCACGTGATCAGTGCATGATAGCCACGTGATCAGTGCATGATCAGTCACGTGATCAGTGCATGATCAGTCACGTGATCAGTGCATGATCAGCCACGTGATCAGTGCATGATCAGCCACGTGATCAGTGCATGATCAATCACGTGATCAGTGCATGATCAGTCACGTGATCAGTGCATGATAGCTACGTGATCAGTGCATGATCAGCCACGTGATCAGTGCATGATAGCCACGTGATCAGTGCATGATCAGTCACGTGATCAGTGCATGATCAGCCACGTGATCAGTGCATGATAGCCACGTGATCAGTGCATGATCAGCCACGTGATCAGTGCATGATCAGTCACGTGATCAGTGCATGATCAGCCACGTGATCAGTGCATGATCAGCCACGTGATCAGTGCATGATCAGCCACGTGATCAGTGCATGATAGCCACGTGATCAGTGCATGATCAGTCACGTGATCAGTGCATGATCAGTCACGTGATCAGTGCATGATCAGCCACGTGATCAGTGCATGATCAGCCACGTGATCAGTGCATGATCAGTCACGTGATCAGTGCATGATAGCTACGTGATCATGCATGATCAGCCACGTGATCAGTGCATGATAGCCACGTGATCAGTGCATGATAGCCACGTGATCAGTGCATGATCAGTCATGTGATACGTGTGTGATCAGCCACGTGATCAGTGCATGATATCCACGTGATCAGTGCATGACAGCCACGTGATCAGTGCATGAGAGCCACGTGATCAGTGCATGATCAGTCACGTGATACATGTGTGATCAGCCACGTGATCAGTGCATGATGAGCCACGTGATCAGTGCATGATCAATTACGTGATCAGTGCATGATCAGTCACGTGACCAGTACATGGTTGCTACGTGATCGTGCATGATCAGCCACGTGAGCAGTGCATGATAGCCACGTGATCAGTGCATGATCAGTCACGTGATCAGTGCATGATCAGTCACGTGAACAGTGCATGATCATTTACGTGATCAGTGCATGATCAGTCACGTGACCAGTATATGGTAGCTACGTGATCATTCCATGACAGCCACGTGAGCAGTGCATGATAGCCACGTGATGTGTGCATGAGTTACGTGAGCAGAGTATGATCAGCCACGTGATCAGTGCATGAGTGCCACGTGATCAGTGCATGATATGTCACGTGACAGGTGTGTGATCAGCCACGTGAACAGTGCATGTTCAGCCACGTGATCAGTGCATGATAGCCACGTGATCAGTGCATGATCAGTTACGTGAGCAGTGTATGATCAGCCACGTGATCAGTGCATGGTCAGACACGTGAACAGTGTATGATCAGCCACGTGATCAGTGCATGATATCCAAGTGATCAGTGCATGATCATCACGTGATCAGTGTATGATCAGCCACGTGAACAGTGCATGCTCAGTCACGTGATCTGGGCCTGCTGAGCTGCGTGATTACTGTCTGCTCATCTGCTTGACAATTGCCAGCTGAGCTGCACGATTCCTGCCTGTCATCTGCTTGACAATTGCCAGCTGTGCTGCGTAATTCCTGCCTGCTCAGCTGCTTGATTATTGCCAGCTGAGCAGCATGATTCCTCACACCTGAGTTCCATGATTATTGCCTGCTGACTGTTTGATTCGTGCCTACTCAGCTCTTTGTTTATTGCCTCCAGAGGCACATGATCAGTGTATGATAGCAAACATGATCAGCGCATGATCAGTCACATGATCAGCGCCATTAAGTCACGTGATCACTACATGATAGTCATGTGATCAGTCCATGCTCAGTCACGGTATCAGTGCATGATCAGCCACGTGATCAGTGCATGATCTGTCACATGATTAGTGTATGATCATCCACGTGATCAGTGCATGGGCAGTCATGTGATCAGTGCATGATATAGACGTGATCAGTGCATGATCAGTCTCGTGATCAGTGCATGATAGCCACGTGATCAGTGCATGATCAGTCACCTGATGGGTGTATGATCATTCACGTGACCTGTACATGGTAGCTACATGATCATTGCATGATCAGCCACGTGAGTAGTGCATGATAGCCACGTGATCAGTGCATGATCAGTCACGTGATCAGTGCATGATCAGTCATGTGACCAGTACATGGTAGCTGCGTGATCATGGCATGATCAGCCACGTGAGCAGTGCATGATAGCCACGTGATCAGTGCATGATCAGACACGTGATCAGTGCATGATCAGTCACGTGATCAGTGCATGATCAGCCACGTGATCAGTGCATGATCAGGCACGTGATCAGTGTATGTCAGCCACGTGATCAGTGCATGATAGCCACGTGATCAGTGCATGATCAGTCACGTGATCAGTGCATGATCAGTCACGTGATCAGTGCATGATCAGCCACGTGATCAGTGCATGATCAGCCACGTGATCAGTGCATGATCAGTCACGTGATCAGTGCATGGTAGCTACGTGATCATGCATGATCAGCCACGTGATCAGTGCATGATAGCCACGTGATCAGTGCATGATAGCCACGTGATCAGTGCATGATCAGTCATGTGATACGTGTGATCAGCCACGTGATCAGTGCATGATATCCACGTGATCAGTGCATGACAGCCACGTGATCAGTGCATGAGAGCCACGTGATCAGTGCATGATCAGTCACGTGATACATGTGTGATCAGCCACGTGATCAGTGCATGATGAGCCACGTGATCAGTGCATGATCAATTACGTGATCAGTGCATGATCAGTCACGTGACCAGTACATGGTTGCTACGTGATCGTTGCATGATCAGCCACGTGAGCAGTGCATGATAGCCACGTGATCAGTGCATGATCAGTCACGTGATCAGTACATGATCAGTCACGTGAACAGTGCATGATCATTTACGTGATCAGTGCATGATCAGTCACGTGACCAGTATATGGTTGCTACGTGATCATTCCATGACGAGCCACGTGAGCAGTGCATGATAGCCACGTGATGTGCATGAGTTACGTGAGCAGAGTATGATCAGCCACGTGATCAGTGCATGAGTGCCACGTGATCAGTGCATGATATGTCACGTGACAGGTGTGTGATCAGCCACGTGAACAGTGCATGTTCAGCCACGTGATCAGTGCATGATAGCCACGTGATCAGTGCATGATCAGTTACGTGAGCAGTGTATGATCAGCCACGTGATCAGTGCATGGTCAGACACGTGAACAGTGTATGATCAGCCACGTGATCAGTGCATGATATCCAAGTGATCAGTGCATGATCATCACGTGATCAGTGTATGATCAGCCACGTGAACAGTGCATGCTCAGTCACGTGATCTGGGCCTGCTGAGCTGCGTGATTACTGTCTGCTCATCTGCTTGACAATTGCCAGCTGAGCTGCACGATTCCTGCCTGTCATCTGCTTGACAATTGCCAGCTGTGCTGCGTAATTCCTGCCTGCTCAGCTGCTTGATTATTGCCAGCTGAGCAGCATGATTCCTCACACCTGAGTTCCATGATTATTGCCTGCTGACTGTTTGATTCGTGCCTACTCAGCTCTTTGTTTATTGCCTCCAGAGGCACATGATCAGTGTATGATAGCAAACATGATCAGCGCATGATCAGTCACATGATCAGCGCCATTAAGTCACGTGATCACTACATGATAGTCATGTGATCAGTCCATGCTCAGTCACGGTATCAGTGCATGATCAGCCACGTGATCAGTGCATGATCTGTCACATGATTAGTGTATGATCATCCACGTGATCAGTGCATGGGCAGTCATGTGATCAGTGCATGATATAGACGTGATCAGTGCATGATCAGTCTCGTGATCAGTGCATGATAGCCACGTGATCAGTGCATGATCAGTCACCTGATGGGTGTATGATCATTCACGTGACCTGTACATGGTAGCTACATGATCATTGCATGATCAGCCACGTGAGTAGTGCATGATAGCCACGTGATCAGTGCATGATCAGTCACGTGATCAGTGCATGATCAGTCATGTGACCAGTACATGGTAGCTGCGTGATCATGCATGATCAGCCACGTGAGCAGTGCATGATAGCCACGTGATCAGTGCATGATCAGACACGTGATCAGTGCATGATCAGTCACGTGATCAGTGCATGATCAGCCACGTGATCAGTGCATGATCAGGCACGTGATCAGTGCATGTCAGCCACGTGATCAGTGCATGATAGCCACGTGATCAGTGCATGATCAGTCACGTGATCAGTGCATGATCAGTTACGTGATCAGTGCATGATCAGCCACGTGATCAGTGCATGATCAGCCACGTGATCAGTGCATGATCAATTACGTGATCAGTGCATGATCAGTCACGTGACCAGTACATGGTAGCTACGTGATCATTGCATGATCAGCCACGTGATCAGTGCATGATAGCCACGTGATCAGTGCATGATAGCCACGTGATCAGTGCATGATCAGTCATGTGATACGTGTGTGATCAGCCACGTGATCAGTGCATGATATCCACGTGATCAGTGCATGACAGCCACGTGATCAGTGCATGAGAGCCACGTGATCAGTGCATGATCAGTCACGTGATACATGTGTGATCAGCCACGTGATCAGTGCATGATGAGCCACGTGATCAGTGCATGATCAATTACGTGATCAGTGCATGATCAGTCACGTGACCAGTACATGGTTGCTACGTGATCGTTGCATGATCAGCCACGTGAGCAGAGCATGATAGCCACGTGATCAGTGCATGATCAGTCACGTGATCAGTACATGATCAGTCACGTGAACAGTGCATGATCATTTACGTGATCTTTGCATGATCAGTCACGTGACCAGTATATGGTTGCTACGTGATCATTCCATGACGAGCCACGTGAGCAGTGCATGATAGCCACGTGATGTGTGCATGAGTTACGTGAGCAGAGTATGATCAGCCACGTGATCAGTGCATGAGTGCCACGTGATCAGTGCATGATATGTCACGTGACAGGTGTGTGATCAGCCACGTGAACAGTGCATGTTCAGCCACGTGATCAGTGCATGATAGCCACGTGATCAGTGCATGATCAGTTACGTGAGCAGTGTATGATCAGCCACGTGATCAGTGCATGGTCAGACACGTGAACAGTGTATGATCAGCCACGTGATCAGTGCATGATATCCAAGTGATCAGTGCATGATCATCACGTGATCAGTGTATGATCAGCCACGTGAACAGTGCATGCTCAGTCACGTGATCTGGGCCTGCTGAGCTGCGTGATTACTGTCTGCTCATCTGCTTGACAATTGCCAGCTGAGCTGCACGATTCCTGCCTGTCATCTGCTTGACAATTGCCAGCTGTGCTGCGTAATTCCTGCCTGCTCAGCTGCTTGATTATTGCCAGCTGAGCAGCATGATTCCTCACACCTGAGTTCCATGATTATTGCCTGCTGACTGTTTGATTCGTGCCTACTCAGCTCTTTGTTTATTGCCTCCAGAGGCACATGATCAGTGTATGATAGCAAACATGATCAGCGCATGATCAGTCACATGATCAGCGCCATTAAGTCACGTGATCACTACATGATAGTCATGTGATCAGTCCATGCTCAGTCACGGTATCAGTGCATGATCAGCCACGTGATCAGTGCATGATCTGTCACATGATTAGTGTATGATCATCCACGTGATCAGTGCATGGGCAGTCATGTGATCAGTGCATGATATAGACGTGATCAGTGCATGATCAGTCTCGTGATCAGTGCATGATAGCCACGTGATCAGTGCATGATCAGTCACCTGATGGGTGTATGATCATTCACGTGACCTGTACATGGTAGCTACATGATCATTGCATGATCAGCCACGTGAGTAGTGCATGATAGCCACGTGATCACTGCATGATCAGTCACGTGATCAGTGCATGATCAGTCATGTGACCAGTACATGGTAGCTGCGTGATCATGGCATGATCAGCCACGTGAGCAGTGCATGATAGCCACGTGATCAGTGCATGATCAGACACGTGATCAGTGCATGATCAGTCACGTGATCAGTGCATGATCAGCCACGTGATCAGTGCATGATCAGGCACGTGATCAGTGTATGTCAGCCACGTGATCAGTGCATGATAGCCACGTGATCAGTGCATGATCAGTCACGTGATCAGTGCATGATCAGTCACGTGATCAGTGTATGATCAGCCACGTGATCAGTGCATGATCAGCCACGTGATCAGTGCATGATCAATTACGTGATCAGTGCATGATCAGTCACGTGACCAGTACATGGTAGCTACGTGATCATTGCATGATCAGCCACGTGATCAGTGCATGATAGCCACGTGATCAGTGCATGATAGCCACGTGATCAGTGCATGATCAGTCATGTGATACGTGTGATCAGCCACGTGATCAGTGCATGATATCCACGTGATCAGTGCATGACAGCCACGTGATCAGTGCATGAGAGCCACGTGATCAGTGCATGATCAGTCACGTGATACATGTGTGATCAGCCACGTGATCAGTGCATGATGAGCCACGTGATCAGTGCATGATCAATTACGTGATCAGTGCATGATCAGTCACGTGACCAGTACATGGTTGCTACGTGATCGTGCATGATCAGCCACGTGAGCAGTGCATGATAGCCACGTGATCAGTGCATGATCAGTCACGTGATCAGTGCATGATCAGTCACGTGAACAGTGCATGATCATTTACGTGATCAGTGCATGATCAGTCACGTGACCAGTATATGGTGCTACGTGATCATTCCATGACAGCCACGTGATCAGTGCATGATAGCCACGTGATGTGCATGAGTTACGTGAGCAGTGTATGATCAGCCACGTGATCAGTGCATGAGTGCCACGTGATCAGTGCATGATAGTCACGTGACAGTGTGTGATCAGCCACGTGATCAGTGCATGATCAGCCACGTGATCAGTGCATGATAGCCACGTGATCAGTGCATGATCATCACGTGATCAGTGTATGATCAGCCACGTGAACAGTGCATGCTCAGTCACGTGATCAGGGCCTGCTGAGCTGCGTGATTACTGTCTGCTCATCTGCTTGACAATTGCCAGCTGAGCTGCACGATTCCTGCCTGTCATCTGCTTGACAATTGCCAGCTGTGCTGCGTAATTCCTGCCTGCTCAGCTGCTTGATTATTGCCAGCTGAGCAGCATGATTCCTCACACCTGAGTTCCATGATTATTGCCTGCTGACTGTTTGATTCGTGCCTACTCAGCTCTTTGTTTATTGCCTCCAGAGGCACATGATCAGTGTATGATAGCAAACATGATCAGCGCATGATCAGTCACATGATCAGCGCCATTAAGTCACGTGATCACTACATGATAGTCATGTGATCAGTCCATGCTCAGTCACGGTATCAGTGCATGATCAGCCACGTGATCAGTGCATGATCTGTCACATGATTAGTGTATGATCATCCACGTGATCAGTGCATGGGCAGTCATGTGATCAGTGCATGATATAGACGTGATCAGTGCATGATCAGTCACGTGATCAGTGCATGATAGCCACGTGATCAGTGCATGATCAGTCACGTGATCAGTGCATGATCAGTCACGTGATCAGTGCATGATCAGCCACGTGATCAGTGCATGATCAGCCACGTGATCAGTGCATGATCAGCCACGTGATCAGTGCATGATCAGTCACGTGATCAGTGCATGTAGCACGTGATCAGTGCATGATCAGCCACGTGATCAGTGCATGATAGCCACGTGATCAGTGCATGATAGCCACGTGATCAGTGCATGATCAGTCATGTGATACGTGTGTGATCAGCCACGTGATCAGTGCATGATATCCACGTGATCAGTGCATGACAGCCACGTGATCAGTGCATGATAGCCACGGATCAGTGCATGATCAGTCACGTGATACATGTGTGATCAGCCACGTGATCAGTGCATGATGAGCCACGTGATCAGTGCATGATCAATTACGTGATCAGTGCATGATCAGTCACGTGACCAGTACATGGTTGCTACGTGATCGTTGCATGATCAGCCACGTGAGCAGAGCATGATAGCCACGTGATCAGTGCATGATCAGTCACGTGATCAGTACATGATCAGTCACGTGAACAGTGCATGATCATTTACGTGATCTGTGCATGATCAGTCACGTGACCAGTATATGGTAGCTACGTGATCATTCCATGACGAGCCACGTGAGCAGTGCATGATAGCCACGTGATGTGTGCATGAGTTACGTGAGCAGAGTATGATCAGCCACGTGATCAGTGCATGAGTGCCACGTGATCAGTGCATGATATGTCACGTGACAGGTGTGTGATCAGCCACGTGAACAGTGCATGTTCAGCCACGTGATCAGTGCATGATAGCCACGTGATCAGTGCATGATCAGTTACGTGAGCAGTGTATGATCAGCCACGTGATCAGTGCATGGTCAGACACGTGAACAGTGTATGATCAGCCACGTGATCAGTGCATGATATCCAAGTGATCAGTGCATGATCATCACGTGATCAGTGTATGATCAGCCACGTGAACAGTGCATGCTCAGTCACGTGATCTGGGCCTGCTGAGCTGCGTGATTACTGTCTGCTCATCTGCTTGACAATTGCCAGCTGAGCTGCACGATTCCTGCCTGTCATCTGCTTGACAATTGCCAGCTGTGCTGCGTAATTCCTGCCTGCTCAGCTGCTTGATTATTGCCAGCTGAGCAGCATGATTCCTCACACCTGAGTTCCATGATTATTGCCTGCTGACTGTTTGATTCGTGCCTACTCAGCTCTTTGTTTATTGCCTCCAGAGGCACATGATCAGTGTATGATAGCAAACATGATCAGCGCATGATCAGTCACATGATCAGCGCCATTAAGTCACGTGATCACTACATGATAGTCATGTGATCAGTCCATGCTCAGTCACGGTATCAGTGCATGATCAGCCACGTGATCAGTGCATGATCTGTCACATGATTAGTGTATGATCATCCACGTGATCAGTGCATGGCAGTCATGTGATCAGTGCATGATATAGACGTGATCAGTGCATGATCAGTCTCGTGATCAGTGCATGATAGCCACGTGATCAGTGCATGATCAGTCACCTGATGGGTGTATGATCATTCACGTGACCTGTACATGGTAGCTACATGATCATTGCATGATCAGCCACGTGAGTAGTGCATGATAGCCACGTGATCACTGCATGATCAGTCACGTGATCAGTGCATGATCAGTCATGTGACCAGTACATGGTAGCTGCGTGATCATGCATGATCAGCCACGTGAGCAGTGCATGATAGCCACGTGATCAGTGCATGATCAGACACGTGATCAGTGCATGATCAGTCACGTGATCAGTGCATGATCAGGCACGTGATCAGTGCATGATCAGCCACGTGATCAGTGCATGATAGCCACGTGATCAGTGCATGATCAGTCACGTGATCAGTGCATGATCAGTCACGTGATCAGTGCATGATCAGCCACGTGATCAGTGCATGATCAGCCACATGATCAGTGCATGATCAATTACGTGATCAGTGCATGATCAGTCACGTGACCAGTACATGGTAGCTACGTGATCATTGCATGATCAGCCACGTGATCAGTGCATGATAGCCACGTGATCAGTGCATGATCAGTCATGTGATACGTGTGATCAGCCACGTGATCAGTGCATGATATCCACGTGATCAGTGCATGACAGCCACGTGATCAGTGCATGAGAGCCACGTGATCAGTGCATGATCAGTCACGTGATACATGTGTGATCAGCCACGTGATCAGTGCATGATGAGCCACGTGATCAGTGCATGATCAATTACGTGATCAGTGCATGATCAGTCACGTGACCAGTACATGGTTGCTACGTGATCGTTGCATGATCAGCCACGTGAGCAGTGCATGATAGCCACGTGATCAGTGCATGATCAGTCACGTGATCAGTACATGATCAGTCACGTGAACAGTGCATGATCATTTACGTGATTGCATGATCAGTCACGTGACCAGTATATGGTTGCTACGTGATCATTCCATGACGAGCCACGTGAGCAGTGCATGATAGCCACGTGATGTGTGCATGAGTTACGTGAGCAGAGTATGATCAGCCACGTGATCAGTGCATGAGTGCCACGTGATCAGTGCATGATATGTCACGTGACAGGTGTGTGATCAGCCACGTGAACAGTGCATGTTCAGCCACGTGATCAGTGCATGATAGCCACGTGATCAGTGCATGATCAGTTACGTGAGCAGTGTATGATCAGCCACGTGATCAGTGCATGGTCAGACACGTGAACAGTGTATGATCAGCCACGTGATCAGTGCATGATATCCAAGTGATCAGTGCATGATCATCACGTGATCAGTGTATGATCAGCCACGTGAACAGTGCATGCTCAGTCACGTGATCTGGGCCTGCTGAGCTGCGTGATTACTGTCTGCTCATCTGCTTGACAATTGCCAGCTGAGCTGCACGATTCCTGCCTGTCATCTGCTTGACAATTGCCAGCTGTGCTGCGTAATTCCTGCCTGCTCAGCTGCTTGATTATTGCCAGCTGAGCAGCATGATTCCTCACACCTGAGTTCCATGATTATTGCCTGCTGACTGTTTGATTCGTGCCTACTCAGCTCTTTGTTTATTGCCTCCAGAGGCACATGATCAGTGTATGATAGCAAACATGATCAGCGCATGATCAGTCACATGATCAGCGCCATTAAGTCACGTGATCACTACATGATAGTCATGTGATCAGTCCATGCTCAGTCACGGTATCAGTGCATGATCAGCCACGTGATCAGTGCATGATCTGTCACATGATTAGTGTATGATCATCCACGTGATCAGTGCATGGGCAGTCATGTGATCAGTGCATGATATAGACGTGATCAGTGCATGATCAGTCTCGTGATCAGTGCATGATAGCCACGTGATCAGTGCATGATCAGTCACCTGATGGGTGTATGATCATTCACGTGACCTGTACATGGTAGCTACATGATCATTGCATGATCAGCCACGTGAGTAGTGCATGATAGCCACGTGATCACTGCATGATCAGTCACGTGATCAGTGCATGATCAGTCATGTGACCAGTACATGGTAGCTGCGTGATCATGGCATGATCAGCCACGTGAGCAGTGCATGATAGCCACGTGATCAGTGCATGATCAGACACGTGATCAGTGCATGATCAGTCACGTGATCAGTGCATGATCAGCCACGTGATCAGTGCATGATCAGGCACGTGATCAGTGTATGTCAGCCAAGTGATCAGTGCATGATAGCCACGTGATCAGTGCATGATCAGTCACGTGATCAGTGCATGATCAGTCACGTGATCAGTGCATGATCAGCCACGTGATCAGTGCATGATCAGCCACGTGATCAGTGCATGATCAATCACGTGATCAGTGCATGATCAGTCACGTGACCAGTACATGGTAGTACGTGATCATGCATGATCAGCCACGTGATCAGTGCATGATAGCCACGTGATCAGTGCATGATAGCCACGTGATCAGTGCATGATCAGTCATGTGATACGTGATCAGCCACGTGATCAGTGCATGATATCCACGTGATCAGTGCATGACAGCCACGTGATCAGTGCATGAGAGCCACGTGATCAGTGCATGATCAGTCACGTGATACATGTGTGATCAGCCACGTGATCAGTGCATGATGAGCCACGTGATCAGTGCATGATCAATTACGTGATCAGTGCATGATCAGTCACGTGACCAGTACATGGTTGCTACGTGATCGTTGCATGATCAGCCACGTGAGCAGTGCATGATAGCCACGTGATCAGTGCATGATCAGTCACGTGATCAGTGCATGATCAGTCACGTGAACAGTGCATGATCATTTACGTGATCAGTGCATGATCAGTCACGTGACCAGTATATGGTTGCTACGTGATCATTCCATGACAGCCACGTGATCAGTGCATGATAGCCACGTGATGTGTGCATGAGTTACGTGAGCAGTGTATGATCAGCCACGTGATCAGTGCATGAGTGCCACGTGATCAGTGCATGATAGTCACGTGATCAGTGTGTGATCAGCCACGTGAATCAGTGCATGATCAGCCACGTGATCAGTGCATGATAGCCACGTGATCAGTGCATGATCATCACGTGATCAGTGTATGATCAGCCACGTGAACAGTGCATGCTCAGTCACGTGATCAGGGCCTGCTGAGCTGCGTGATTACTGTCTGCTCATCTGCTTGACAATTGCCAGCTGAGCTGCACGATTCCTGCCTGTCATCTGCTTGACAATTGCCAGCTGTGCTGCGTAATTCCTGCCTGCTCAGCTGCTTGATTATTGCCAGCTGAGCAGCATGATTCCTCACACCTGAGTTCCATGATTATTGCCTGCTGACTGTTTGATTCGTGCCTACTCAGCTCTTTGTTTATTGCCTCCAGAGGCACATGATCAGTGTATGATAGCAAACATGATCAGCGCATGATCAGTCACATGATCAGCGCCATTAAGTCACGTGATCACTACATGATAGTCATGTGATCAGTCCATGCTCAGTCACGGTATCAGTGCATGATCAGCCACGTGATCAGTGCATGATCTGTCACATGATTAGTGTATGATCATCCACGTGATCAGTGCATGGGCAGTCATGTGATCAGTGCATGATATAGACGTGATCAGTGCATGATCAGTCTCGTGATCAGTGCATGATAGCCACGTGATCAGTGCATGATCAGTCACGTGATCAGTGCATGATCAGTTACGTGATCAGTGCATGATCAGCCACGTGATCAGTGCATGATCAGCCACGTGATCAGTGCATGATCAGCCACGTGATCAGTGCATGATCAGTCACGTGATCAGTGCATGATAGCACGTGATCAGTGCATGATCAGCCACGTGATCAGTGCATGATAGCCACGTGATCAGTGCATGATAGCCACGTGATCAGTGCATGATCAGTCACGTGATAGTGTGTGATCAGCCACGTGATCAGTGCATGATATCCACGTGATCAGTGCATGATCAGCCACGTGATCAGTGCATGATCAGCCACGTGATCAGTGCATGATCAGTCACGTGATCAGTGTGATCAGCCACGTGATCAGTGCATGATCAGCCACGTGATCAGTGCATGATCAATTACGTGATCAGTGCATGATCAGTCACGTGACCAGTACATGGTTGCTACGTGATCGTTGCATGATCAGCCACGTGAGCAGTGCATGATAGCCACGTGATCAGTGCATGATCAGTCACGTGATCAGTGCATGATCAGTCACGTGATCAGTGCATGATCATTTACGTGATCAGTGCATGATCAGTCACGTGACCAGTATATAGCCACGTGATCATTGCATGACAGCCACGTGATCAGTGCATGATAGCCACGTGATGTGCATGAGTTACGTGAGCAGTGTATGATCAGCCACGTGATCAGTGCATGAGTGCCACGTGATCAGTGCATGATCAGTCACGTGATCAGTGCATGATCAGCCACGTGATCAGTGCATGATCAGCCACGTGATCAGTGCATGATCAGCCACGTGAACAGTGCATGCTCAGTCACGTGATCAGGGCCTGCTGAGCTGCGTGATTACTGTCTGCTCATCTGCTTGACAATTGCCAGCTGAGCTGCACGATTCCTGCCTGTCATCTGCTTGACAATTGCCAGCTGTGCTGCGTAATTCCTGCCTGCTCAGCTGCTTGATTATTGCCAGCTGAGCAGCATGATTCCTCACAGCTGAGTTCCATGATTATTGCCTGCTGACTGTTTGATTCGTGCCTACTCAGCTCTTTGTTTATTGCCTCCAGAGGCACATGATCAGTGTATGATAGCAAACATGATCAGCGCATGATCAGTCACATGATCAGCGCCATTAAGTCACGTGATCACTACATGATAGTCATGTGATCAGTCCATGCTCAGTCACGGTATCAGTGCATGATCAGCCACGTGATCAGTGCATGATCTGTCACAAGATTAGTGTATGATCATCCACGTGATCAGTGCATGGCAGTCATGTGATCAGTGCATGATATAGACGTGATCAGTGCATGATCAGTCACGTGATCAGTGCATGATAGCCACGTGATCAGTGCATGATCAGTCACCTGATGGGTGTATGATCATTCACGTGACCTGTACATGGTAGCTACATGATCATTGCATGATCAGCCACGTGAGTAGTGCATGATAGCCACGTGATCAGTGCATGATCAGTCACGTGATCAGTGCATGATCAGTCATGTGACCAGTACATGGTAGCTGCGTGATCATGCATGATCAGCCACGTGAGCAGTGCATGATAGCCACGTGATCAGTGCATGATCAGACACGTGATCAGTGCATGATCAGTCACGTGATCAGTGCATGATCAGGCACGTGATCAGTGCATGATCAGCCACGTGATCAGTGCATGATAGCCACGTGATCAGTGCATGATCAGTCACGTGATCAGTGCATGATCAGTCACGTGATCAGTGCATGATCAGCCACGTGATCAGTGCATGATCAGCCACGTGATCAGTGCATGATCAATTACGTGATCAGTGCATGATCAGTCACGTGACCAGTACATGGTAGCTACGTGATCATTGCATGATCAGCCACGTGATCAGTGCATGATAGCCACGTGATCAGTGCATGATCAGTCATGTGATAGTGTGTGATCAGCCACGTGATCAGTGCATGATATCCACGTGATCAGTGCATGACAGCCACGTGATCAGTGCATGAGAGCCACGTGATCAGTGCATGATCAGTCACGTGATACATGTGTGATCAGCCACGTGATCAGTGCATGATGAGCCACGTGATCAGTGCAGGATCAATTACGTGATCAGTGCATGATCAGTCACGTGACCAGTACATGGTTGCTACGTGATCGTTGCATGATCAGCCACGTGAGCAGAGCATGATAGCCACGTGATCAGTGCATGATCAGTCACGTGATCAGTACATGATCAGTCACGTGAACAGTGCATGATCATTTACGTGATCTTTGCATGATCAGTCACGTGACCAGTATATGGTTGCTACGTGATCATTCCATGACGAGCCACGTGAGCAGTGCATGATAGCCACGTGATGTGTGCATGAGTTACGTGAGCAGAGTATGATCAGCCACGTGATCAGTGCATGAGTGCCACGTGATCAGTGCATGATATGTCACGTGACAGGTGTGTGATCAGCCACGTGAACAGTGCATGTTCAGCCACGTGATCAGTGCATGATAGCCACGTGATCAGTGCATGATCAGTTACGTGAGCAGTGTATGATCAGCCACGTGATCAGTGCATGGTCAGACACGTGAACAGTGTATGATCAGCCACGTGATCAGTGCATGATATCCAAGTGATCAGTGCATGATCATCACGTGATCAGTGTATGATCAGCCACGTGAACAGTGCATGCTCAGTCACGTGATCTGGGCCTGCTGAGCTGCGTGATTACTGTCTGCTCATCTGCTTGACAATTGCCAGCTGAGCTGCACGATTCCTGCCTGTCATCTGCTTGACAATTGCCAGCTGTGCTGCGTAATTCCTGCCTGCTCAGCTGCTTGATTATTGCCAGCTGAGCAGCATGATTCCTCACACCTGAGTTCCATGATTATTGCCTGCTGACTGTTTGATTCGTGCCTACTCAGCTCTTTGTTTATTGCCTCCAGAGGCACATGATCAGTGTATGATAGCAAACATGATCAGCGCATGATCAGTCACATGATCAGCGCCATTAAGTCACGTGATCACTACATGATAGTCATGTGATCAGTCCATGCTCAGTCACGGTATCAGTGCATGATCAGCCACGTGATCAGTGCATGATCTGTCACATGATTAGTGTATGATCATCCACGTGATCAGTGCATGGGCAGTCATGTGATCAGTGCATGATATAGACGTGATCAGTGCATGATCAGTCTCGTGATCAGTGCATGATAGCCACGTGATCAGTGCATGATCAGTCACCTGATGGGTGTATGATCATTCACGTGACCTGTACATGGTAGCTACATGATCATTGCATGATCAGCCACGTGAGTAGTGCATGATAGCCACGTGATCACTGCATGATCAGTCACGTGATCAGTGCATGATCAGTCATGTGACCAGTACATGGTAGCTGCGTGATCATGGCATGATCAGCCACGTGAGCAGTGCATGATAGCCACGTGATCAGTGCATGATCAGACACGTGATCAGTGCATGATCAGTCACGTGATCAGTGCATGATCAGCCACGTGATCAGTGCATGATCAGGCACGTGATCAGTGTATGTCAGCCACGTGATCAGTGCATGATAGCCACGTGATCAGTGCATGATCAGTCACGTGATCAGTGCATGATCAGTCACGTGATCAGTGCATGATCAGCCACGTGATCAGTGCATGATCAGCCACGTGATCAGTGCATGATCAATTACGTGATCAGTGCATGATCAGTCACGTGATCAGTGCATGATAGCTACGTGATCATGCATGATCAGCCACGTGATCAGTGCATGATAGCCACGTGATCAGTGCATGATAGCCACGTGATCAGTGCATGATCAGTCATGTGATATGTGTGATCAGCCACGTGATCAGTGCATGATATCCACGTGATCAGTGCATGACAGCCACGTGATCAGTGCATGAGAGCCACGTGATCAGTGCATGATCAGTCACGTGATACATGTGTGATCAGCCACGTGATCAGTGCATGATGAGCCACGTGATCAGTGCATGATCAATTACGTGATCAGTGCATGATCAGTCACGTGACCAGTACATGGTTGCTACGTGATCGTGCATGATCAGCCACGTGAGCAGTGCATGATAGCCACGTGATCAGTGCATGATCAGTCACGTGATCAGTACATGATCAGTCACGTGAACAGTGCATGATCATTTACGTGATCAGTGCATGATCAGTCACGTGACCAGTATATGGTTGCTACGTGATCATTCCATGAGCCACGTGAGCAGTGCATGATAGCCACGTGATGTGTGCATGAGTTACGTGAGCAGAGTATGATCAGCCACGTGATCAGTGCATGATAGCCACGTGATCAGTGCATGATCAGTCACGTGATCAGTGTGATCAGCCACGTGAACAGTGCATGTTCAGCCACGTGATCAGTGCATGATAGCCACGTGATCAGTGCATGATCAGTTACGTGAGCAGTGTATGATCAGCCACGTGATCAGTGCATGGTCAGACACGTGAACAGTGTATGATCAGCCACGTGATCAGTGCATGATATCCAAGTGATCAGTACATGATCATCACGTGATCAGTGTATGATCAGCCACGTGAACAGTGCATGCTCAGTCACGTGATCTGGGCCTGCTGAGCTGCGTGATTACTGTCTGCTCATCTGCTTGACAATTGCCAGCTGAGCTGCACGATTCCTGCCTGTCATCTGCTTGACAATTGCCAGCTGTGCTGCGTAATTCCTGCCTGCTCAGCTGCTTGATTATTGCCAGCTGAGCAGCATGATTCCTCACACCTGAGTTCCATGATTATTGCCTGCTGACTGTTTGATTCGTGCCTACTCAGCTCTTTGTTTATTGCCTCCAGAGGCACATGATCAGTGTATGATAGCAAACATGATCAGCGCATGATCAGTCACATGATCAGCGCCATTAAGTCACGTGATCACTACATGATAGTCATGTGATCAGTCCATGCTCAGTCACGGTATCAGTGCATGATCAGCCACGTGATCAGTGCATGATCTGTCACATGATTAGTGTATGATCATCCACGTGATCAGTGCATGGGCAGTCATGTGATCAGTGCATGATATAGACGTGATCAGTGCATGATCAGTCACCTGATGGGTGCATGATCAGTCACGTGACCTGTACATGGTAGCTACGTGATCATTGCATGATCAGCCACGTGAGTAGTGCATGATAGCCACGTGATCAGTGCATGATCAGTCACGTGATCAGTGCATGATCAGTCATGTGACCAGTACATGGTAGCTGCGTGATCATGCATGATCAGCCACGTGAGCAGTGCATGATAGCCACGTGATCAGTGCATGATCAGACACGTGATCAGTGCATGATCAGTCACGTGATCAGTGCATGATCAGCCACGTGATCAGTGCATGATCAGGCACGTGATCAGTGTATGTCAGCCACGTGATCAGTGCATGATAGCCACGTGATCAGTGCATGATCAGTCACGTGATCAGTGCATGATCAGTCACGTGATCAGTGCATGATCAGCCACGTGATCAGTGCATGATCAGCCACGTGATCAGTGCATGATCAATTACGTGATCAGTGCATGATCAGTCACGTGATCAGTACATGGTAGCCACGTGATCAGTGCATGATCAGCCACGTGATCAGTGCATGATAGCCACGTGATCAGTGCATGATAGCCACGTGATCAGTGCATGATCAGTCATGTGATAGTGTGATCAGCCACGTGATCAGTGCATGATAGCCACGTGATCAGTGCATGATCAGCCACGTGATCAGTGCATGATAGCCACGTGATCAGTGCATGATCAGTCACGTGATCAGTGCATGATCAGTCACGTGATCAGTGCATGATAGCTGCGTGATCAGTGCATGATCAGCCACGTGATCAGTGCATGATAGCCACGTGATCAGTGCATGATCAGTCACGTGATCAGTGCATGATCAGTCACGTGATCAGTGCATGATCAGCCACGTGATCAGTGCATGATCAGCCACGTGATCAGTGCATGATCAGTCACGTGATCAGTGCATGATCAGTCACGTGATCAGTGCATGATCAGCCACGTGATCAGTGCATGATCAGCCACGTGATCAGTGCATGATCAGCCACGTGATCAGTGCATGATCAGTCACGTGATCAGTGCATGATAGCTGTGATCAGTGCATGATCAGCCACGTGATCAGTGCATGATAGCCACGTGATCAGTGCATGATAGCCACGTGATCAGTGCATGATCAGTCACGTGATAGTGTGTGATCAGCCACGTGATCAGTGCATGATATCCACGTGATCAGTGCATGACAGCCACGTGATCAGTGCATGATAGCCACGTGATCAGTGCATGATCAGTCACGTGATACATGTGTGATCAGCCACGTGATCAGTGCATGATGAGCCACGTGATCAGTGCATGATCAATTACGTGATCAGTGCATGATCAGTCACGTGACCAGTACATGGTTGCCACGTGATCAGTGCATGATCAGCCACGTGAGCAGTGCATGATAGCCACGTGATCAGTGCATGATCAGTCACGTGATCAGTACATGATCAGTCACGTGAACAGTGCATGATCATTTACGTGATCTGTGCATGATCAGTCACGTGACCAGTATATGGTAGCTACGTGATCATTCCATGACGAGCCACGTGAGCAGTGCATGATAGCCACGTGATGTGCATGAGTTACGTGAGCAGAGTATGATCAGCCACGTGATCAGTGCATGAGTGCCACGTGATCAGTGCATGATATGTCACGTGACAGTGTGATCAGCCACGTGAACAGTGCATGTTCAGCCACGTGATCAGTGCATGATAGCCACGTGATCAGTGCATGATCAGTTACGTGAGCAGTGTATGATCAGCCACGTGATCAGTGCATGGTCAGACACGTGAACAGTGTATGATCAGCCACGTGATCAGTGCATGATAGCCACGTGATCAGTGCATGATCAGTCACGTGATCAGTGTATGATCAGCCACGTGAACAGTGCATGCTCAGTCACGTGATCTGGGCCTGCTGAGCTGCGTGATTACTGTCTGCTCATCTGCTTGACAATTGCCAGCTGAGCTGCACGATTCCTGCCTGTCATCTGCTTGACAATTGCCAGCTGTGCTGCGTAATTCCTGCCTGCTCAGCTGCTTGATTATTGCCAGCTGAGCAGCATGATTCCTCACACCTGAGTTCCATGATTATTGCCTGCTGACTGTTTGATTCGTGCCTACTCAGCTCTTTGTTTATTGCCTCCAGAGGCACATGATCAGTGTATGATAGCAAACATGATCAGCGCATGATCAGTCACATGATCAGCGCCATTAAGTCACGTGATCACTACATGATAGTCATGTGATCAGTCCATGCTCAGTCACGGTATCAGTGCATGATCAGCCACGTGATCAGTGCATGATCTGTCACATGATTAGTGTATGATCATCCACGTGATCAGTGCATGGGCAGTCATGTGATCAGTGCATGATATAGACGTGATCAGTGCATGATCAGTCTCGTGATCAGTGCATGATAGCCACGTGATCAGTGCATGATCAGTCACCTGATGGGTGTATGATCATTCACGTGACCTGTACATGGTAGCTACATGATCATTGCATGATCAGCCACGTGAGTAGTGCATGATAGCCACGTGATCAGTGCATGATCAGTCACGTGATCAGTGCATGATCAGTCACGTGATCAGTGCATGATCAGTCACGTGATCAGTGCATGATCAGCCACGTGATCAGTGCATGATAGCCACGTGATCAGTGCATGATCAGTCACGTGATCAGTGCATGATCAGTCACGTGATCAGTGCATGATCAGCCACGTGATCAGTGCATGATAGCCACGTGATCAGTGCATGATCAGCCACGTGATCAGTGCATGATCAGTCACGTGATCAGTGCATGATCAGCCACGTGATCAGTGCATGATCAGCCACGTGATCAGTGCATGATCAGTCACGTGATCAGTGCATGATCAGTCACGTGATCAGTGCATGATCAGCCACGTGATCAGTGCATGATAGCCACGTGATCAGTGCATGATCAGCCACGTGATCAGTGCATGATCAGTCATGTGATATGTGTGATCAGCCACGTGATCAGTGCATGATATCCACGTGATCAGTGCATGACAGCCACGTGATCAGTGCATGAGAGCCACGTGATCAGTGCATGATCAGTCACGTGATACATGTGTGATCAGCCACGTGATCAGTGCATGATGAGCCACGTGATCAGTGCATGATCAATTACGTGATCAGTGCATGATCAGTCACGTGACCAGTACATGGTTGCTACGTGATCGTGCATGATCAGCCACGTGAGCAGTGCATGATAGCCACGTGATCAGTGCATGATCAGTCACGTGATCAGTGCATGATCAGTCACGTGATCAGTGCATGATCATTTACGTGATCAGTGCATGATCAGTCACGTGACCAGTATATGGTTGCTACGTGATCATTCCATGACAGCCACGTGATCAGTGCATGATAGCCACGTGATCAGTGCATGAGTTACGTGAGTGTGTATGATCAGCCACGTGATCAGTGCATGAGTGCCACGTGATCAGTGCATGATAGTCACGTGACAGTGATGATCAGCCACGTGAACAGTGCATGATCAGCCACGTGATCAGTGCATGATAGCCACGTGATCAGTGCATGATCATCACGTGATCAGTGTATGATCAGCCACGTGAACAGTGCATGCTCAGTCACGTGATCAGGGCCTGCTGAGCTGCGTGATTACTGTCTGCTCATCTGCTTGACAATTGCCAGCTGAGCTGCACGATTCCTGCCTGTCATCTGCTTGACAATTGCCAGCTGTGCTGCGTAATTCCTGCCTGCTCAGCTGCTTGATTATTGCCAGCTGAGCAGCATGATTCCTCACACCTGAGTTCCATGATTATTGCCTGCTGACTGTTTGATTCGTGCCTACTCAGCTCTTTGTTTATTGCCTCCAGAGGCACATGATCAGTGTATGATAGCAAACATGATCAGCGCATGATCAGTCACATGATCAGCGCCATTAAGTCACGTGATCACTACATGATAGTCATGTGATCAGTCCATGCTCAGTCACGGTATCAGTGCATGATCAGCCACGTGATCAGTGCATGATCTGTCACATGATTAGTGTATGATCATCCACGTGATCAGTGCATGGCAGTCATGTGATCAGTGCATGATATAGACGTGATCAGTGCATGATCAGTCTCGTGATCAGTGCATGATAGCCACGTGATCAGTGCATGATCAGTCACGTGATCAGTGCATGATCAGTCACGTGATCAGTGCATGATCAGCCACGTGATCAGTGCATGATCAGCCACGTGATCAGTGCATGATCAGTCACGTGATCAGTGCATGATCAGTCACGTGATCAGTGCATGATAGCCACGTGATCAGTGCATGATCAGCCACGTGATCAGTGCATGATAGCCACGTGATCAGTGCATGATAGCCACGTGATCAGTGCATGATCAGTCACGTGATCAGTGCATGATCAGCCACGTGATCAGTGCATGATAGCCACGTGATCAGTGCATGATCAGCCACGTGATCAGTGCATGATAGCCACGTGATCAGTGCATGATCAGTCACGTGATCAGTGCATGATCAGTCACGTGATCAGTGCATGATAGCACGTGATCAGTGCATGATCAGCCACGTGATCAGTGCATGATAGCCACGTGATCAGTGCATGATCAGCCACGTGATCAGTGCATGATCAGTCACGTGATCAGTGCATGATCAGCCACGTGATCAGTGCATGATCAGCCACGTGATCAGTGCATGATCAGTCACGTGATCAGTGCATGATCAGTCACGTGATCAGTGCATGATCAGCCACGTGATCAGTGCATGATCAGCCACGTGATCAGTGCATGATCAATCACGTGATCAGTGCATGATCAGTCACGTGACCAGTGCATGGTAGCGTGATCATTGCATGATCAGCCACGTGATCAGTGCATGATAGCCACGTGATCAGTGCATGATAGCCACGTGATCAGTGCATGATCAGTCATGTGATAGTGTGTGATCAGCCACGTGATCAGTGCATGATATCCACGTGATCAGTGCATGACAGCCACGTGATCAGTGCATGAGAGCCACGTGATCAGTGCATGATCAGTCACGTGATACATGTGTGATCAGCCACGTGATCAGTGCATGATGAGCCACGTGATCAGTGCATGATCAATTACGTGATCAGTGCATGATCAGTCACGTGACCAGTACATGGTTGCTACGTGATCAGTTGCATGATCAGCCACGTGAGCAGTGCATGATAGCCACGTGATCAGTGCATGATCAGTCACGTGATCAGCATGATCAGTCACGTGAACAGTGCATGATCATTTACGTGATCAGTGCATGATCAGTCACGTGACCAGTATATGGTTGCTACGTGATCATTCCATGACAGCCACGTGAGCAGTGCATGATAGCCACGTGATGTGTGCATGAGTTACGTGAGCAGAGTATGATCAGCCACGTGATCAGTGCATGAGTGCCACGTGATCAGTGCATGATATGTCACGTGACAGTGTGTGATCAGCCACGTGAACAGTGCATGTTCAGCCACGTGATCAGTGCATGATAGCCACGTGATCAGTGCATGATCAGTTACGTGAGCTGTGTACGATCAGCCACGTGATCAGTGCATGGTCAGACACGTGAACAGTGTATGATCAGCCACGTGATCAGTGCATGGTAGCCACGTGATCAGTGCATGATCAGCACGTGATCAGTGTATGATCAGCCACGTGAACAGTGCATGCTCAGTCACGTGATCAGGGCCTGCTGAGCTGCGTGATTACTGTCTGCTCATCTGCTTGACAATTGCCAGCTGAGCTGCACGATTCCTGCCTGTCATCTGCTTGACAATTGCCAGCTGTGCTGCGTAATTCCTGCCTGCTCAGCTGCTTGATTATTGCCAGCTGAGTAGCATGATTCCTCACACCTGAGTTCCATGATTATTGCCTGCTGACTGTTTGATTCGTGCCTACTCAGCTCTTTGTTTATTGCCTCCAGAGGCACATGATCAGTTTATGATAGCAAACATGATCAGCGCATGATCAGTCACATGATCAGCGCCATTAAGTCACGTGATCACTACATGATAGTCATGTGATCAGTCCATGATCAGTCACGGTATCAGTGCATGATCAGCCACGTGATCAGTGCATGATCTGTCACAAGATTAGTGTATGATCATCCACGTGATCAGTGCACGGGCAGTCATGTGATCAGTGCATGATATAGACGTGATCAGTGCATGATCAGTCTCGTGATCAGTGCATGATAGCCACGTGATCAGTGCATGATCAGTCACCTGATGGGTGTATGATCATTCACGTGACCTGTACATGGTAGCTACGTGATCATTGCATGATCAGCCACGTGAGCAGTGCATGATAGCCACGTGATCAGTGCATGATGTCACGTGATCAGTGCATGATCAGTCACGTGATCAGTGCATGATCAGTTACGTGATCAGTGCATGATCAGCCGTGATCAGTGCATGATCAGCCACGTGATCAGTGCATGATCAGTCACGTGATCAGTGCATGATCAGTTGCGTGATCAGTGCATGATCAGCCACGTGATCAGTGCATGATAGCCACGTGATCAGTGCATGATCAGCCACGTGATCAGTGCATGATCAGTCACGTGATCAGTGCATGATCAGCCACGTGATCAGTGCATGATCAGGCACGTGATCAGTGCATGATCAGTCACGTGATCAGTGCATGATCACGTGATCAGTGCATGATCAGCCACGTGATCAGTGCATGATAGCCACGTGATCAGTGCATGATCAGCCACGTGATCAGTGCATGATCAGTCATGTGATAGTGTGTGATCAGCCACGTGATCAGTGAATGATATCCACGTGATCAGTGCATGACAGCCACGTGATCAGTGCATGAGAGCCACGGGATCAGTTCATGATCAGTCACGTGATACATGTGTGATCAGCCACGTGATCAGTGCATGATGAGCCACGTGATCAGTGCATGATCAATTACGTGATCAGTGCATGATCAGTCACGTGACCAGTACATGGTTGCTACGTGATCGTTGCATGATCAGCCACGTGAGCAGAGCATGATAGCCACGTGCATGATCAGTCACGTGATCAGTGCATGATCAGTCACGTGATCAGTGCATGATCATTTACGTGATCAGTGCATGATCAGTCACGTGACCAGTATATGGTTGCTACGTGATCATTCCATCAGCCACGTGAGCAGTGCATGATAGCCACGTGATGTGCATGAGTTACGTGATCAGAGTATGATCAGCCACGTGATCAGTGCATGAGTGCCACGTGATCAGTGCATGATAGTCACGTGATCAGTGTGTGATCAGCCACGTGATCAGTGCATGATCAGCCACGTGATCAGTGCATGATAGCCACGTGATCAGTGCATGATCATCACGTGATCAGTGTATGATCAGCCACGTGAACAGTGCATGCTCAGTCACGTGATCAGGGCCTGCTGAGCTGCGTGATTACTGTCTGCTCATCTGCTTGACAATTGCCAGCTGAGCTGCACGATTCCTGCCTGTCATCTGCTTGACAATTGCCAGCTGTGCTGTGTATCCTGCCTGCTCAGCTGCTTGATTATTGCCAGCTGAGCAGCATGATTCCTCACACCTGAGTTCCATGATTATTGCCTGCTGACTGTTTGATTCGTGCCTACTCAGCTCTTTGTTTATTGCCTCCAGAGGCACATGATCAGTGTATGATAGCAAACATGATCAGCGCATGATCAGTCACATGATCAGCGCCATTAAGTCACGTGATCACTACATGATAGTCATGTGATCAGTCCATGCTCAGTCACGTATCAGTGCATGATCAGCCACGTGATCAGTGCATGATCTGTCACAAGATTAGTGTATGATCATCCACGTGATCAGTGCATGGCAGTCATGTGATCAGTGCATGATATAGACGTGAACAGTGCATGATCAGTCTCGTGATCAGTGCATGATAGCCACGTGATCAGTGCATGATCAGTCACGTGATCAGTGCATGATCAGTTACGTGATCAGTGCATGATCAGCCACGTGATCAGTGCATGATCAGCCACGTGATCAGTGCATGATCAGCCACGTGATCAGTGCATGATCAGTCACGTGATCAGTACATGGTAGCCACGTGATCAGTGCATGATCAGCCACGTGATCAGTGCATGATAGCCACGTGATCAGTGCATGATAGCCACGTGATCAGTGCATGATCAGTCACGTGATCAGTGCATGATCAGTCACGTGATCAGTGCATGATCAGCCACGTGATCAGTGCATGATCAGTCACGTGATCAGTGCATGATCAGCCACGTGATCAGTGCATGATCAGCACGTGATCAGTGCATGTCCAGCCACGTGATCAGTGCATGATAGCCACGTGATCAGTGCATGATCAGTCACGTGATCAGTGCATGATCAGTTACGTGATCAGTGCATGAGTAGCACGTGATCAGTGCATGATCAGCCACGTGATCAGTGCATGATCAGCCACGTGATCAGTGCATGATCAGCCACGTGATCAGTGCATGATCAGTCACGTGATCAGTGCATGATCAGTCACGTGATCAGTACATGGTAGCCACGTGATCAGTGCATGATCAGCCACGTGATCAGTGCATGATAGCCACGTGATCAGTGCATGATCAGTCATGTGATACGTGTGATCAGCCACGTGATCAGTGCATGATATCCACGTGATCAGTGCATGACAGCCACGTGATCAGTGCATGAGAGCCACGTGATCAGTGCATGATCAGTCACGTGATACATGTGTGATCAGCCACGTGATCAGTGCATGATGAGCCACGTGATCAGTGCAGGATCAATTACGTGATCAGTGCATGATCAGTCACGTGACCAGTACATGGTTGCTACGTGATCGCTGCATGATCAGCCACGTGAGCAGAGCATGATAGCCACGGTCAGTGCATGATCAGTCACGTGATCAGTACATGATCAGTCACGTGAACAGTGCATGATCATTTACGTGATCTTGCATGATCAGTCACGTGACCAGTATATGGTTGCTACGTGATCATTCCATGACGAGCCACGTGAGCAGTGCATGATAGCCACGTGATGTGTGCATGAGTTACGTGAGCAGAGTATGATCAGCCACGTGATCAGTGCATGAGTGCCACGTGATCAGTGCATGATATGTCACGTGACAGGTGTGTGATCAGCCACGTGAACAGTGCATGTTCAGCCACGTGATCAGTGCATGATAGCCACGTGATCAGTGCATGATCAGTTACGTGAGCAGTGTATGATCAGCCACGTGATCAGTGCATGGTCAGACACGTGAACAGTGTATGATCAGCCACGTGATCAGTGCATGATATCCGTGATCAGTGCATGATCATCACGTGATCAGTGTATGATCAGCCACGTGAACAGTGCATGCTCAGTCACGTGATCTGGGCCTGCTGAGCTGCGTGATTACTGTCTGCTCATCTGCTTGACAATTGCCAGCTGAGCTGCACGATTCCTGCCTGTCATCTGCTTGACAATTGCCAGCTGTGCTGCGTAATTCCTGCCTGCTCAGCTGCTTGATTATTGCCAGCTGAGCAGCATGATTCCTCACACCTGAGTTCCATGATTATTGCCTGCTGACTGTTTGATTCGTGCCTACTCAGCTCTTTGTTTATTGCCTCCAGAGGCACATGATCAGTGTATGATAGCAAACATGATCAGCGCATGATCAGTCACATGATCAGCGCCATTAAGTCACGTGATCACTACATGATAGTCGTGTGATCAGTCCATGCTCAGTCACGGTATCAGTGCATGATCAGCCACGTGATCAGTGCATGATCTGTCACAAGATTAGTGTATGATCATCCACGTGATCAGTGCATGGCAGTCATGTGATCAGTGCATGATATAGACGTGATCAGTGCATGATCAGTCTCGTGATCAGTGCATGATAGCCACGTGATCAGTGCATGATCAGTCACCTGATGGGTGTATGATCATTCACGTGACCTGTACATGGTAGCTACATGATCATTGCATGATCAGCCACGTGAGTAGTGCATGATAGCCACGTGATCACTGCATGATCAGTCACGTGATCAGTGCATGATCAGTCATGTGACCAGTACATGGTAGCTGCGTGATCATGGCATGATCAGCCACGTGAGCAGTGCATGATAGCCACGTGATCAGTGCATGATCAGACGTGATCAGTGCATGATCAGTCACGTGATCAGTGCATGATCAGCCACGTGATCAGTGCATGATCAGCACGTGATCAGTGCATGATCAGTCACGTGATCAGTGCATGATCAGTTACGTGATCAGTGCATGATCAGCCACGTGATCAGTGCATGATCAGCCACATGATCAGTGCATGATCAACACGTGATCAGTGCATGATCACGTGATCAGTACATGGTAGCCATGATCATTGCATGATCAGCCACGTGATCAGTGCATGATAGCCACGTGATCAGTGCATGATAGCCACGTGATCAGTGCATGATCAGTCATGTGATACGTGTGTGATCAGCCACGTGATCAGTGCATGATATCCACGTGATCAGTGCATGACAGCCACGTGATCAGTGCATGAGAGCCACGTGATCAGTGCATGATCAGTCACGTGATACATGTGTGATCAGCCACGTGATCAGTGCATGATGAGCCACGTGATCAGTGCATGATCAATTACGTGATCAGTGCATGATCAGTCACGCGACCAGTACATGGTTGCTACGTGATCGTGCATGATCAGCCACGTGAGCAGTGCATGATAGCCACGTGATCAGTGCATGATCAGTCACGTGATCAGTACATGATCAGTCACGTGAACAGTGCATGATCATTTACGTGATCTTTGCATGATCAGTCACGTGACCAGTATATGGTTGCTACGTGATCATTCCATGACGAGCCACGTGAGCAGTGCATGATAGCCACGTGATGTGTGCATGAGTTACGTGAGCAGAGTATGATCAGCCACGTGATCAGTGCATGAGTGCCACGTGATCAGTGCATGATATGTCACGTGACAGGTGTGTGATCAGCCACGTGAACAGTGCATGTTCAGCCACGTGATCAGTGCATGATAGCCACGTGATCAGTGCATGATCAGTTACGTGAGCAGTGTATGATCAGCCACGTGATCAGTGCATGGTCAGACACGTGAACAGTGTATGATCAGCCACGTGATCAGTGCATGATATCCAAGTGATCAGTGCATGATCATCACGTGATCAGTGTATGATCAGCCACGTGAACAGTGCATGCTCAGTCACGTGATCTGGGCCTGCTGAGCTGCGTGATTACTGTCTGCTCATCTGCTTGACAATTGCCAGCTGAGCTGCACGATTCCTGCCTGTCATCTGCTTGACAATTGCCAGCTGTGCTGCATAATTCCTGCCTGCTCAGCTGCTTGATTATTGCCAGCTGAGCAGCATGATTCCTCACACCTGAGTTCCATGATTATTGCCTGCTGACTGTTTGATTCGTGCCTACTCAGCTCTTTGTTTATTGCCTCCAGAGGCACATGATCAGTGTATGATAGCAAACATGATCAGCGCATGATCAGTCACATGATCAGCGCCATTAAGTCACGTGATCACTACATGATAGTCATGTGATCAGTCCATGCTCAGTCACGGTATCAGTGCATGATCAGCCACGTGATCAGTGCATGATCTGTCACATGATTAGTGTATGATCATCCACGTGATCAGTGCATGGCAGTCATGTGATCAGTGCATGATATAGACGTGATCAGTGCATGATCAGTCTCGTGATCAGTGCATGATAGCCACGTGATCAGTGCATGATCAGTCACCTGATGGGTGTATGATCATTCACGTGACCTGTACATGGTAGCTACATGATCATTGCATGATCAGCCACGTGAGTAGTGCATGATAGCCACGTGATCACTGCATGATCAGTCACGTGATCAGTGCATGATCAGTCATGTGACCAGTACATGGTAGCTGCGTGATCATGGCATGATCAGACACGTGAGCAGTGCATGATAGCCACGTGATCAGTGCATGATCAGACACGTGATCAGTGCATGATCA
The DNA here is from genome assembly GCF_032452875.1 of Bos javanicus. Lineage (NCBI taxonomy): Eukaryota > Metazoa > Chordata > Mammalia > Artiodactyla > Bovidae > Bos > Bos javanicus. The sequence continues at coordinate 19,368 of NW_026894408.1, read as the reverse complement.
GTCACGTGATCAGTGCATGATCAGCCACGTGATCAGTGCATGACCAGGCACGTAGATCAGTGCGTGATCAGTGCATGATCAGTCACGTGATCAGCATGATCAGCCACGTGATCAGTGCATGATCAGCCACGTGATCAGTGCATGATCACGTGATCAGTGCATGATCACGTGATCAGTACATGGTAGCTACGTGATCAGTGCATGATCAGCCACGTGATCAGTGCATGATAGCCACGCGATCAGTGCATGATCAGTCACGTGATCAGTGCATGATCAGTTACGTGATCAGTGCATGATCAGCCACGTGATCAGTGCATGATCAGCCACGTGATCAGTGCATGATCAATTACGTGATCAGTGCATGATCAGTTACATGACCAGTACATGGTAGCTACGTGATCATTGCATGATCAGCCACGTGATCAGTGCATGATAGCCACGTGATCAGTGCATGATAGCCACGTGATCAGTGCATGATCAGTCATGTGATACGTGCATGATCAGCCACGTGATCAGTGCATGATATCCACGTGATCAGTGCATGACAGCCACGTGATCAGTGCATGAGAGCCACGTGATCAGTGCATGATCAGTCACGTGATACATGTGTGATCAGCCACGTGATCAGTGCATGATGAGCCACGTGATCAGTGCATGATCAATTACGTGATCAGTGCATGATCAGTCACGTGACCAGTACATGGTTGCTACGTGATCTGCATGATCAGCCACGTGAGCAGTGCATGATAGCCACGTGATCAGTGCATGATCAGTCACGTGATCAGTGCATGATCAGTCACGTGAACAGTGCATGATCATTTACGTGATCTTGCATGATCAGTCACGTGACCAGTATATGGTTGCTACGTGATCATTCCATGACAGCCACGTGAGCAGTGCATGATAGCCACGTGATGTGTGCATGAGTTACGTGAGCAGAGTATGATCAGCCACGTGATCAGTGCATGAGTGCCACGTGATCAGTGCATGATATGTCACGTGACAGTGTGTGATCAGCCACGTGAACAGTGCATGTTCAGCCACGTGATCAGTGCATGATAGCCACGTGATCAGTGCATGATCAGTTACGTGAGCAGTGTATGATCAGCCACGTGATCAGTGCATGGTCAGACACGTGAACAGTGTATGATCAGCCACGTGATCAGTGCATGATATCCAAGTGATCAGTGCATGATCATCACGTGATCAGTGTATGATCAGCCACGTGAACAGTGCATGCTCAGTCACGTGATCTGGGCCTGCTGAGCTGCGTGATTACTGTCTGCTCATCTGCTTGACAATTGCCAGCTGAGCTGCACGATTCCTGCCTGTCATCTGCTTGACAATTGCCAGCTGTGCTGCGTAATTCCTGCCTGCTCAGCTGCTTGATTATTGCCAGCTGAGCAGCATGATTCCTCACACCTGAGTTCCATGATTATTGCCTGCTGACTGTTTGATTCGTGCCTACTCAGCTCTTTGTTTATTGCCTCCAGAGGCACATGATCAGTGTATGATAGCAAACATGATCAGCGCATGATCAGTCACATGATCAGCGCCATTAAGTCACGTGATCACTACATGATAGTCATGTGATCAGTCCATGCTCAGTCACGGTATCAGTGCATGATCAGCCACGTGATCAGTGCATGATCTGTCACAAGATTAGTGTATGATCATCCACGTGATCAGAGCACGGGCAGTCATGTGATCAGTGCATGATATAGACGTGATCAGTGCATGATCAGTCTCGTGATCAGTGCATGATAGCCACGTGATCAGTGCATGATCAGTCACCTGATGGGTGTATGATCATTCACGTGACCTGTACATGGTAGCTACATGATCATTGCATGATCAGCCACGTGAGTAGTTCATGATAGCCACGCGATCACTGCATGATCAGTCACGTGATCAGTGCATGATCAGTCATGTGACCAGTACATGGTAGCTGCGTGATCATGCATGATCAGCCACGTGAGCAGTGCATGATAGCCACGTGATCAGTGCATGATCAGACACGTGATCAGTGCATGATCAGCGTGATCAGTGCATGATCAGCCACGGATCAGTGCATGATCAGGCACGTGATCAGTGCGATCAGTCACGTGATCAGTGCATGATCAGCCACGTGATCAGTGCATGATCAGCCACGTGATCAGTGCATGATCATTACGTGATCAGTGCATGATCAGTCACGTGATCAGTGCATGATAGCCACGTGATCAGTGCATGATCAGCCACGTGATCAGTGCATGATAGCCACGTGATCAGTGCATGATCAGCCACGTGATCAGTGCATGATCAGTTACGTGATCAGTGCATGATCAGCCACGTGATCAGTGCATGATCAGCCATGATCAGTGCATGATCAATTACGTGATCAGTGCATGATCAGTCACGTGACCAGTACATGGTAGCTACGTGATCAGTGCATGATCAGCCACGTGATCAGTGCATGATAGCCACGTGATCAGTGCATGATAGCCACGTGATCAGTGCATGATCAGTCATGTGATACGTGTGATCAGCCACATGATCAGTGCATGATATCCACGTGATCAGTGCATGACAGCCACGTGATCAGTGCATGAGAGCCACGTGATCAGTGCATGATCAGTCACGCGATACATGTGTGATCAGCCACGTGATCAGTGCATGATGAGCCACGTGATCAGTGCATGATCAATTACGTGATCAGTGCATGATCAGTCACGTGACCAGTACATGGTTGCTACGTGATCGTGCATGATCAGCCACGTGAGCAGAGCATGATAGCCACGTGATCAGTGCATGATCAGTCACGTGATCAGTACATGATCAGTCACGTGAACAGTGCATGATCATTTACGTGATCTGCATGATCAGTCACGTACCAGTATATGGTTGCTACGTGATCATTCCATGACGAGCCACGTGAGCAGTGCATGATAGCCACGTGATGTGTGCATGAGTTACGTGAGCAGAGTATGATCAGCCACGTGATCAGTGCATGAGTGCCACGTGATCAGTGCATGATATGTCACGTGACAGGTGTGTGATCAGCCACGTGAACAGTGCATGTTCAGCCACGTGATCAGTGCATGATAGCCACGTGATCAGTGCATGATCAGTTACGTGAGCAGTGTATGATCAGCCACGTGATCAGTGCATGGTCAGACACGTGAACAGTGTATGATCAGCCACGTGATCAGTGCATGATATCCAAGTGATCAGTGCATGATCATCACGTGATCAGTGTATGATCAGCCACGTGAACAGTGCATGCTCAGTCACGTGATCTGGGCCTGCTGAGCTGCGTGATTACTGTCTGCTCATCTGCTTGACAATTGCCAGCTGAGCTGCACGATTCCTGCCTGTCATCTGCTTGACAATTGCCAGCTGTGCTGCGTAATTCCTGCCTGCTCAGCTGCTTGATTATTGCCAGCTGAGCAGCATGATTCCTCACACCTGAGTTCCATGATTATTGCCTGCTGACTGTTTGATTCGTGCCTACTCAGCTCTTTGTTTATTGCCTCCAGAGGCACATGATCAGTGTATGATAGCAAACATGATCAGCGCATGATCAGTCACATGATCAGCGCCATTAAGTCACGTGATCACTACATGATAGTCATGTGATCAGTCCATGCTCAGTCACGGTATCAGTGCATGATCAGCCACGTGATCAGTGCATGATCTGTCACAAGATTAGTGTATGATCATCCACGTGATCAGTGCATGGGCAGTCATGTGATCAGTGCATGATATAGACGTGAATCAGTGCATGATCAGTCGTGATCAGTGCATGATAGCCACGTGATCAGTGCATGATCAGTCACCTGATGGGTGTATGATCATTCACGTGACCTGTACATGGTAGCTACATGATCATTGCATGATCAGCCACGTGAGTAGTGCATGATAGCCACGTGATCACTGCATGATCAGTCACGTGATCAGTGCATGATCAGTCATGACCAGTACATGGTAGCTGCGTGATCATGGCATGATCAGCCACGTGAGCAGTGCATGATAGCCACGTGATCAGTGCATGATCAGACACGTGATCAGTGCATGATCAGTCACGTGATCAGTGCATGATCAGCCACGTGATCAGTGCATGACCAGGCACGTGATCAGTGCATGTCCAGCCACGTGATCAGTGCATGATAGCCACGTGATCAGTGCATGATCAGTCACGTGATCAGTGCATGATCAGTCATGTGATCAGTGTATGATCAGCCACGTGATCAGTGCATGATCAGCCACGTGATCAGTGCATGATCAATTACGCGATCAGTGCATGATCAGTCACGTGACCAGTACATGGTAGCCACGTGATCATTGCATGATCAGCCACGTGATCAGTGCATGATAGCCACGTGATCAGTGCATGATAGCCACGTGATCAGTGCATGATCAGTCATGTGATACGTGTGATCAGCCACGTGATCAGTGCATGATATCCACGTGATCAGTGCATGATCAGCCACGTGATCAGTGCATGATAGCCACGTGATCAGTGCATGATCAGTCACGTGATCAGTGCATGATCAGTCATGTGATCAGTGCATGGTAGCTGCGTGATCATGCATGATCAGCCACGTGATCAGTGCATGATAGCCACGTGATCAGTGCATGATCAGCCACGTGATCAGTGCATGATCAGCCACGTGATCAGTGCATGATCAGCCACGTGATCAGTGCATGATCAGGCACGTGATCAGTGCATGATCAGCCACGTGATCAGTGCATGATCGTGTGATCAGTGCATGATCAGCCACGTGATCAGTGCATGATCAGCCACGTGATCAGTGCATGATCAGTCACGTGATCAGTGCATGATCAGTCACGTGACCAGTGCATGGTAGCTTCACGTGATTGCATGATCAGCCACGTGATGTGCATGATAGCCACGTGATCAGTGCATGATAGCCACGTGATCAGTGCATGATCAGTCACGTGATACGTGTGTGATCAGCCACATGATCAGTGCATGATATCCACGTGATCAGTGCATGACAGCCACGTGATCAGTGCATGATAGCCACGTGATCAGTGCATGATCAGTCACGTGATACATGCATGATCAGCCACGTGATCAGTGCATGATCAGCCACGTGATCAGTGCATGATCAATTACGTGATCAGTGCATGATCAGTCACGTGACCAGTACATGGTTGCCACGGATCGCTGCATGATCAGCCACGTGAGCAGTGCATGATAGCCACGTGATCAGTGCATGATCAGTCACGTGATCAGTGCATGATCAGTCACGTGAAGTGTGCATGATCATTTACGTGACTATGCATGATCAGTCACGTACCAGTATATGGTTGCTACGTGATCATTCCATGACAGCCACGTGAGCAGTGCATGATAGCCACGGATGTGCATGCGTGAGCAGGTGATCAGCCACGTGATCAGTGCATGAGTGCCACGTGATCAGTGCATGATATATGTCACGTGACAGTGTGATCAGCCACGTGAATAGTGCATGATCAGCCACGTGATCAGTGCATGATAGCCACGTGATCAGTGCATGATCAGTTACGTGATCAGTGTATGATCAGCCACGTGATCAGTGCATGGTCAGACACGTGAACAGTGTATGATCAGCCACGTGATCAGTGCATGATATCCAAGTGATCAGTGCATGATCATCACGTGATCAGTGTATGATCAGCCACGTGAACAGTGCATGCTCAGTCACGTGATCAGGGCCTGCTGAGCTGCGTGATTACTGTCTGCTCATCTGCTTGACAATTGCCAGCTGAGCTGCACGATTCCTGCCTGTCATCTGCTTGACAATTGCCAGCTGTGCTGCATAATTACTGCCTGCTCAGCTGCTTGATTATTGCCAGCTGAGCAGCATGATTCCTCACACCTGAGTTCCATGATTATTGCCTGCTGACTGTTTGATTCGTGCCTACTCAGCTCTTTGTTTATTGCCTCCAGAGGCACATGATCAGTGTATGATAGCAAACATGATCAGCATGATCAGTCACATGATCAGCGCCATTAAGTCACGTGATCACTACATGATAGTCATGTGATCAGTCCATGTCACGGTATCAGTGCATGATCAGCCACGTGATCAGTGCATGATCTGTCACAAGATTAGTGTATGATCATCCACGTGATCAGTGCACGGGCAGTCATGTGATCAGTGCATGATATAGACGTGATCAGTGCATGATCAGTCCGTGATCAGTGCATGATAGCCACGTGATCAGTGCATGATCAGTCACCTGATGGGTGTATGATCATTCACGTGATCTGTACATGGTAGCTACATGATCATTGCATGATCAGCCACGTGAGTAGCTCATGATAGCCACGTGATCACTGCATGATCAGTCACGCGATCAGTGCATGATCAGTCATGTGACCAGTACATGGTAGCCGTGATCATGGCATGATCAGCCACGTGAGCAGTGCATGATAGCCACGTGATCAGTGCATGATCAGTCACGTGATCAGTGCATGATCAGTCACGTGATCAGTGCATGATCAGCCACGTGATCAGTGCATGATCAGCCACGTGATCAGCGCAGTGATCAGTGCATGATCAGTTACGTGATCAGTGCATGATCAGCCACGTGATCAGTGCATGATCAGCCACGTGATCAGTGCATGATCAATTACGTGATCAGTGCATGATCAGCCACGTGACCAGTACATGGTAGCTACGTGATCATTGCATGATCAGCCACGTGATCAGTGCATGATAGCCACGTGATCAGTGCATGATCAGTCACGTGATCAGTGCATGATCAGCCATGTGATCAGTGCATGATCAGCCACGGGATCAGTGCATGATCAGCCACATGATCAGCATGATCAATTCACGTGATCAGTGCATGATCAATCACGTGACCAGTACATGATAGCTACGTGATCATTCATGATCAGCCACGTGATCAGTGCATGATCAGCCACGTGATCAGTGCATGATAGCCACGTGATCAGTGCATGATCAGTCACGTGATAGTGCATGATCAGCCACGTGATCAGTGCATGATATCCACGTGATCAGTGCATGATCAGCCACGTGATCAGTGCATGATCAGCCACGTGATCAGTGCATGATCAGTCACGGATACATGTATGATCAGCCACGTGATCAGTGCACGGGCAGTCATGTGATCAGTGCATGATATAGACGCGAACAGTGCATGATCAGTCACGTGATCAGTATGATAGCCACGTGATCAGTGCATGATCAGTCACCTGATGGGTGCATGATCATTCACGACCTGTACAGGTAGCTACATGATCATGCATGATCAGCCACGTGAGTGCATGATAGCCACGTGATCAGTGCATGATCAGTCACGTGATCAGTGCATGATCAGTCATGTGATCAGTACATGGTAGCCGTGATCATGGCATGATCAGCCACGTGATCAGTGCATGATAGCCACGTGATCAGTGCATGATCAGCCACGTGATCAGTGCATGATCAGTCACGTGATCAGTGCATGATCAGCCACGTGATCAGTGCATGACCAGGCATGATCAGTGTATGTCAGCCAAGTGATCAGTGCATGATAGCCACGTGATCAGTGCATGATCAGTCACGTGATCAGTGCATGATCAGTTATGTGATCAGTGTATGATCAGCCACGTGATCAGTGCATGATCAGCCACTTGATCAGTGCATGATCAATTACGTGATCAGTGCATGATCAGTCACGTGACCAGTACATGGTAGATACGTGATCATTGCATGATCAGCCACGTGATCAGTGCATGATAGCCACGTGATCAGTGCATGATAGCCACGTGATCAGTGCATGATCAGTCATGTGACACGTGTGTGATCAGCCACGTGATCAGTGCATGATATCCACGTGATCAGTGCATGACAGCCACGTGATCAGTGCATGAGAGCCACGGATCAGTGCATGATCAGTCACGTGATACATGTGTGATCAGCCACGTGATCAGTGCATGATGAGCCACGTGATCAGTGCAGGATCAATTACGTGATCAGTGCATGATCAGTCACGTGATCAGTACATGGTTGCTACGTGATCGTTGCATGATCAGCCACGTGAGCAGAGCATGATAGCCACGTGATCAGTGCATGATCAGTCACGTGATCAGCATGGTTAGTCACGTGAACAGTGCATGATCATTTACGTGATCTTTGCATGATCAGTCACACCAGTATATGGTAGCTACGTGATCATTCCATGACGAGCCACGTGAGCAGTGCATGATAGCCACGTGATGTGTGCATGAGTTACGTGAGCAGAGTATGATCAGCCACGTGATCAGTGCATGAGTGCCACGATCAGTGCATGATATGTCACGTGACAGGTGTGTGATCAGCCACGTGAACAGTGCATGTTCAGCCACGTGATCAGTGCATGATAGCCACGTGATCAGTGCATGATCAGTTACGTGAGCAGTGTATGATCAGCCACGTGATCAGTGCATGGTCAGACACGTGAACAGTGTATGATCAGCCACGCGATCAGTGCATGATATCCAAGTGATCAGTGCATGATCATCACGTGATCAGTGTATGATCAGCCACGTGAACAGTGCATGCTCAGTCACGTGATCTGGGCCTGCTGAGCTGCGTGATCACTGTCTGCTCATCTGCTTGACAATTGCCAGCTGAGCTGCACGATTCCTGCCTGTCATCTGTTTGACAATTGCCAGCTGTGCTGCGTAATTCCTGCCTGTTCAGCTGCTTGATTATTGCCAGCTGAGCAGCATGATTCCTCACACCTGAGTTCCATGATTATTGCCTGCTGACTGTTTGATTCGTGCCTACTCAGCTCTTTGTTTATTGCCTCCAGAGGCACATGATCAGTGTATGATAGCAAACATGATCAGCGCATGATCAGTCACATGATCAGCGCCATTAAGTCACGTGATCAATACATGATAGTCATGTGATCAGTCCATGCCCAGTCACGGTATCAGTGCATGATCAGCCACGTGATCAGTGCATGATCTGTCACATGATTAGTGTATGATCATCCACGTGATCAGTGCATGGGCAGTCACGTGATCAGTGCATGATATAGACGTGAACAGTGCAGGATCAGTCTCGTGATCAGTGCATGATAGCTACGTGATCAGTGCATGATCAGTCACCTGATGGGTGTATGATCATTCACATGACCTGTACATGGTAGCTACATGATCATTGCATGATCAGCCACGTGATCAGTGCATGATAGCCACGTGATCAGTGCATGATCAGTCACGTGATCAGTGCATGATCAGCCATGTGACCAGTACATGGTAGCTGCGTGATCATGGCATGATCAGCCACGTGAGCAGTGCATGATAGCCACGTGATCAGTGCATGACACGTGATCAGTGCATGATCAGTCACGTGATCAGTGCATGATCAGCCACGTGATCAGTGCATGACCAGGCACGTGATCAGGGTATGACCAGCCAAGTGATCAGTGCATGATAGCCACGTGATCAGTGCATGATCAGTCACGTGATCAGTGCATGATCAGTCATGTGATCAGTGCATGATCAGCCACGTGATCAGTGCATGATCAGCCACATGATCAGTGCATGATCATTACGTGCTCAGTGCATGATCTAGTGACAGTGTACATGGTAGCTACGTGATCATTGCCTGATCAGCCACGTGATCAGTGCATGATAGCCACGTGATCAGTGCATGATAGCCACGTGATCAGTGCATGATCAGTCACGTGATACGGTGTGATCAGCCACATGATCAATGCATGATATCCACGTGATCAGTGCATGACAGCCACGTGAAGTGCATGAGAGCCACGGATCAGTGCATGATCAGTCACGTGATACATGTGTGATCAGCCACGTGATCAGTGCATGATGAGCCACGTGATCAGTGCAGGATCATTACGTGATCAGTGCATGATCAGTCACGTGACCAGTACATGGTTGCCATCGTGATCGTTGCATGATCAGCCACGCGAGCAGAGCATGATAGCCACGTGGTCAGTGCATGATCAGTCACGTGATCAGTACATGATCAGTCACGCGAACAGTGCATGATCATTTACGTGATCTTTGCATGATCAGTCACTACCAGTATATGGTTGCTACGTGATCATTCCATGACGAGCCACGGAGCAGTGCATGATAGCCACGCGATGTGTGCATGAGTTACGTGAGCAGAGTATGATCAGCCACGTGATCAGTGCATGAGTGCCACGTGATCAGTGCATGATATGTCACGTGACAGGTGTGTGATCAGCCACGTGAACAGTGCATGTTCAGCCACGTGATCAGTGCATGATAGCCACGTGATCAGTGCATGATCAGCCACGTGAGAAGTGTATGATCAGCCACGTGATCAGTGCATGGTCAGACACGAACAGTGTATGATCAGCCACGTGATCAGTGCATGATATCCAAGTGATCAGTGTATGATCATCACGTGATCAGTGTATGATCAGTCACGTGATCAGTGCATGATCAGTCATGTGATCTGGGCCTGCTGAGCTGCGTGATTACTGTCTGCTCATCTGCTTGACAATTGCCAGCTGAGCTGCACGATCCTGCCTGTCATCTGCTTGACAATTGCCAGCTGTGCTGCGAATTCCTGCCTGCTCAGCTGCTTGATTATTGCCAGCTGAGCAGCATGATTCCTCACACCTGAGTTCCATGTGATCAGCGCATGATCAGTCACATGATCAGCGCCATTAAGTCACGTGATCACTACATGATAGTCATGTGATCAGTCCATGCTCAGTCACGGTATCAGTGCATGATCAGCCACGTGATCAGTGCATGATCTGTCACAAGATTAGTGTATGATCATCCACGTGATCAGTACGGCAGTCATGTGATCAGTGCATGATATAGACGTGAACAGTGCATGATCAGTCTCGTGATCAGTGCATGATAGCCACGTGATCAGTGCATGATCAGTCACCTGATGGGTGTATGATCATTCACGTGACCTGTACATGGTAGCTACATGACTGCATGATCAGCCACGTGAGTAGTTCATGATAGCCACGTGATCACTGCATGATCAGTCACGTGATCAGTGCATGATCAGTCATGTGACCAGTACATGGTAGCTGCGTGATCATGGCATGATCAGCCACGTGAGCAGTGCATGATAGCCACGTGATCAGTGCATGATCAGACACGAGATCAGTGCATGATCAGTCACGTGATCAGTGCATGATCAGCCACGTGATCAGTGCATGACCAGGCACATGATCAGTGTATGTCCAGCCAAGTGATCAGTGCATGATAGCCACGTGATCAGTGCATGATCAGTCACGTGATCAGTGCATGATCAGTTATCGTGATCAGTGTATGATCAGCCACGTGATCAGTGCATGATCAGCCACATGATCAGTGCATGATCAATTACGCGCGATCAGTGCATGATCAGTCACGCGACCAGTACATGGTAGCTACGTGATCATTGCTGATCAGCCACGTGATCAGTGCATGATAGCCACGTGATCAGTGCATGATAGCCACGTGATCAGTGCATGATCAGTCATGTGATACGTGGGTGATCAGCCACATGATCAGTGCATGATATCCACGCGATCAGTGCATGACAGCCACGTGATCAGTGCATGGCGGCCACGTGATCAGTGCATGAGAGCCACGTGATCAGTGCATGATCAGTCACGTGATACATGTGTGATCAGCCACGTGATCAGTGCATGATGAGCCACGTGATCAGTGCAGGATCAATTACGTGATCAGTGCATGATCAGTCACGTGACCAGTACATGGTTGCTACGTGATCGCATGATCAGCCACGTGAGCAGAGCATGATAGCCACGTGGTCAGTGCATGATCAGCCACGTGATCAGTGCATGATCAGTCACGTGAACAGTGCATGATCATTTACGTGATCTTTGCATGATCAGTCACGTTACCAGTATATGGTTGCTACGTGATCATTCCATGACGAGCCACGTGAGCAGTGCATGATAGCCACGTGATGTGTGCATGAGTTACGTGAGCAGAGTATGATCAGCCACGTGATCAGTGCATGAGTGCCACGTGATCAGTGCATGATATGTCACGTGACAGTGTGTGATCAGCCACGTGAACAGTGCATGTTCAGCCACGTGATCAGTGCATGATAGCCACGTGATCAGTGCATGATCATCACGATCAGTGTATGATCAGCCACGTGAACAGTGCATGCTCAGTCACGTGATCTGGGCCTGCTGAGCCGCGTGATTACTGTCTGCTCATCTGCTTGACAATTGCCAGCTGAGCTGCACGATCCTGCCTGTCATCTGCTTGAGAATTGCCAGCTGTGCTGCATAATTCCTCCCTGTTCAGCTGCTTGATTATTGCCAGCTGAGCAGCATGATTCCTCACACCTGAGTTCCATGATTATTGCCTGCTGACTGTTTGATTCGTGCCTACTCAGCTCTTTGTTTATTGCCTCCAGAGGCACATGATCAGTGTATGATAGCAAACACGATCAGCGCATGATCAGTCACATGATCAGCGCCATTAAGTCACGTGATCACTACATGATAGTCATGTGATCAGTCCATGCTCAGTCACGGTATCAGTGCATGATCAGCCACGTGATCAGTGCATGATCTGTCACAAGATTAGTGTATGATCATCCACGTGATCAGTGCACGGGCAGTCATGTGATCAGTGCATGATATAGACGTGAACAGTGCATGATCAGTCTCGTGATCAGTGCATGATAGCCACGTGATCAGTGCATGATCAGTCACCTGATGGGTGTATGATCATTCACGTGACCTGTACATGGTAGCTACATGATCATTGCATGATCAGCCACGTGAGTGCATGATAGCCACGTGATCACTGCATGATCAGTCACGTGATCAGTGCATGATCAGTCATGTGACAGTAGCATCTGATCATTGCATGATCACCCACGTGAGCAGTGCATGATAGCCACGTGATCAGTGCATGATCAGACACGAGATCAGTGCATGATCAGTCACGTGATCAGTGCATGATCAGCCACGTGATCAGTGCATGACCAGTGCACGATGATCAGCATGTCAGCCAAGTGATCAGTGCATGATAGCCACGTGATCAGTGCATGATCAGTCACGTGATCAGTGCATGATCAGTCATGTGATCAGTGCGTGTATGACTCGAAGCACGGATCAGTGCATGATCAGCCATATGATCAGTGCATGATCAATTACGCGATCAGCGCATGATCAGTCACGTGACCAGCATGGTAGCTACTGTGATCATTGCCTGACAAGCCACGTGATCAGTGCATGATAGCCACGCGATCAGTGCATGATAGCCATGATCAGTGCATGATCAGTCATGTGATACAGTGTGTGATCAGCCACGTGATCAGGGCATGATATCCACGTGACAGTGCATGATCAGCCACGTGATCAGTGCATGAGAGCCACGTGATCAGTGCATGATCAGCGTGATACAGTGTGTGATCAGCCACGTGATCAGTGCATGATGAGCCACGTGATCAGTGCAGGATCAATTACGTGATCAGTGCATGATCAGTCACGTGACCAGTACATGGTTGCTACGTGATCGTGCATGATCAGCCACGTGAGCAGAGCATGATAGCCACGTGGTCAGTGCATGATCAGTCACGTGATCAGTGCATGATCAGCCACGTGAACAGTGCATGCTCAGTCACGTGATCTGGGCCTGCTGAGCTGCGTGATTAGTCTGCTCATCTGCTTGACAATTGCCAGCTGAGCTGCACGATTCCTGCCTGTCATCTGCTTGACAATTGCCAGCTGTGCTGCGTAATTCCTGCCTGCTCAGCTGCTTGATTATTGCCAGCTGAGCAGCATGATTCCTCACACATGTGTTCCATGATTATTGCCTGCTGACTGTTTGATTTGTGCCTACTCAGCTCTTTGTTTATTGCCTCCAGAGGCACATGATCAGTGTATGATAGCAAACATGATCAGCGCATGATCAGTCACATGATCAGCGCCATTAAGTCACGTGATCACTACATGATAGTCATGTGATCAGTCCATGCTCAGTCACGGTATCAGTGCATGATCAGCCACGTGATCAGTGCATGATCTGTCACAAGATTAGTGTATGATCATCCACGTGATCAGTGCATGGGCAGTCATGTGATCAGTGCATGATATAGACGTGAACAGTGCATGATCAGTCTCGTGATCAGTGCATGATCAGTTATGTGATCAGTGCATGATCAGCCACGTGATCAGTGCATGATCAGCCACATGATCAGTGCATGATCAATTACGTGATCAGTGCATGATCAGTCACGACCAGTACATGGTAGCTACGTGATCATTGCCTGATCAGCCACATGATCAGTGCATGATAGCCACGTGATCAGTGCATGATCAGCCACGTGATCAGTGCATGATCAGCCACATGATCAGTGCATGATCAATTACGTGATCAGTTGCTGATCAGTCACGTGACCAGTACATGGTAGCTACGTGATCATTGCCTGATCAGCCACATGATCAGTGCATGATAGCCACGTGATCAGTGCATGATCAGTCACGTGATCAGTGCATGATCAGTTATGTGATCAGTGTATGATCAGCCACGTGATCAGTGCATGATCAGCCACATGATCAGTGCATGATCAATTACGTGATCAGTGCATGATCAGCACGTGACCAGTACATGGTAGCTACGTGATCATTGCCTGATCAGCCACATGATCAGTGCATGATAGCCACGAGATCAGTGCATGATAGCCACGTGATCAGTGCATGATCAGTCATGTGATACGTGTGTGATCAGCCACGTGATCAGTGCATGATATCCACGTGATCAGTGCATGAGAGCCACGTGATCAGTGCATGATCAGTCACGTGATACATGTGTGATCAGCCACGTGATCAGTGCATGATGAGCCACGTGATCAGTGCAGGATCAGTTACGTGATTAGTGCATGATCAGTCACGTGATACATGTGTGATCAGCCACGTGATCAGTGCATGATGAGCCACGTGATCAGTGTATGATCAGCCACGTGAACAGTGCATGCTCAGTCACGTGATCTGGGCCTGCTGAGCTGCGTGATTACTGTCTGCTCATCTGCTTGACAATTTCCTGCTGAGCTGCACGATTCCTGCCTGTCATCTGCTTGACAATTGCCAGCTTGCGTGTAATTCCTGCCTGCTCAACTGCTTGATTATTGCCAGCTGAGCAGCATGATTCCTCACACCTGAGTTCCATGATTATTGCCTGCTGACTGTTTGATTCCTGCCTACTCAGCTCTTTGTTTATTGCCTCCAGAGGCACATGATCAGTGTATGATAGCAAACATGATCAGCGCATGATCAGTCACATGATCAGCGCCATTAAGTCACGTGATCACTACATGATAGTCATGTGATCAGTCCATGCTCAGTCACGTATCAGTGCATGATCAGCCACGTGATCAGTGCATGATCTGTCACAAGATTAGTGTATGATCATCCACGTGATCAGTGCACGGGCAGTCATGTGATCAGTGCATGATATAGACGTGAACAGTGCATGATCAGTCTCGTGATCAGTGCATGATAGCCACGTGATCAGTGCATGATCAGTCACCTGATGGGTGTATGATCATTCACGTGACCTGTACATGGTAGCTACATGATCATTGCATGATCAGCCACGTGAGTAGTTCATGATAGCCACGTGATCACTGCATGATCAGTCACGTGATCAGTGCATGATCAGTCATGTGACCAGTACATGGTAGCTGCGTGATCATGGCATGATCAGCCACGTGAGCAGTGCATGATAGCCACGTGATCAGTGCATGATCAGACACGAGATCAGTGCATGATCAGTCACGTGATCAGCATGATCAGCCACGTGATCAGTGCATGACCAGGCACGTGATCAGTGTATGTCCAGCCAAGTGATCAGTGCATGATAGCCACGTGATCAGTGCATGATCAGTCACGTGATGCAGTGCATGATCAGTGATGTGTATATCAGCCATGATCAGTGCATGATCAGCCACATGATCAGTGCATGATCAATTACGTGATCAGTGCATGATCAGTCACGTGACCAGTACATGGTAGCTACGTGATCATTGCCTGATCAGCCACATGATCAGTGCATGATAGCCACGTGATCAGTGCATGATAACCACGTGATCAGTGCATGATCAGTCATGTGATACGTGTGTGATCAGCCACGTGATCAGTGCATGATATCCACGTGATCAGTGCATGACAGCCACGGATCAGTGCATGAGAGCCACGTGATCAGTGCATGATCAGTCATGTGATACATGTGTGATCAGCCACGTGATCAGTGCATGATGAGCCACGTGATCAGTGCAGGATCAATTACGTGATCAGTGCATGATCAGTCACGTGACCAGTACATGGTTGCTACGTGATGGTTGCATGATCAGCCACGTGAGCAGAGCATGATCAGCCACGTTCAGTGCATGATCAGTCACGTGATCAGTACATGATCAGTCACGTGAACAGTGCATGATCATTTACGTGATCTTTGCATGATCAGTCACGTTACAGTATATGGTTGCTACGTGATCATTCCATGACGAGACACGTGAGCAGTGCATGATAGCCACGTGATGTGTGCATGAGTTACGTGAGCAGAGTATGATCAGCCACGTGATCAGTGCATGAGAGTCACGTGATCAGTGCATGATATGTCACGTGACAGGTGTGTGATCAGCCACGTGAAGAGTGCATGTTCAGCCACGTGATCAGTGCATGATAGCCACGTGATCAGTGCATGATCAGTTACGTGAGCAGTGTATGATCAGCCACGTGATCAGTGCATGATCAGTCATGTGACCAGTACATGGTAGCTGCGTGATCATGGCATGATCAGCCACGTGAGCAGTGCATGATCAGCCACGTGATCAGTGCATGATCAGTCACGTGATCAGTGCATGATCAGCCACGTGATCAGTGCATGATCAGTCACGTGATCAGTGCATGATCAGTCAGGTGATCAGTGCATGATCAGCCACGTGATCAGTGCATGACCAGGCACGTGATCAATGTATGTCCAGCCAAGTGATCAGTGCATGATAGCCACGTGATCAGTGCATGATCAGCCAGGTGATCAGTGCATGATAGCCACGCGATCAGTGCATGATCAGTCATGTGATACGTGTGATCAGCCACATGATCAGTGCATGATATCCACGTGATCAGTGCATGACAGCCACGTGATCAGTGCATGAGAGCCACGGGACCAGTGCATGATCAGTCACGTGATATGTGTGATCAGCCACGTGATCAGTGCATGATGAGCCACGTGATCAGTGCAGGATCAATTACGTGATCAGTGCATGATCAGTCAGTGACCAGTACATGGTTGCTACGTGATCGTTGCATGAGCAGCCACGTGAGCAGAGCATGATAGCCACGTGGTCAGTGCATGATCAGTCACGGATCAGTACATGATCAGTCACGTGAACAGTGCATGATCATTTACGTGATCTTTGCATGATCAGTCACGTTACCAGTATATGGTTGCTACGTGATCATTCCATGACGAGCCACGTGAGCAGTGCATGATAGCCACGTGATGTGTGCATGAGTTACGTGAGCAGAGTATGATCAGCCACGTGATCAGTGCATGATCAGCCACGTGAGCAGTGTATGATAAGCCACGTGATCAGTGCATGATCAGACACGTGAACAGTGCATGATCAGCCACGTGATCAGTGCATGATAGCCAAGTGATCAGTGCATGATCATCACGTGGATCAGTGTATGATCAGCCACGTGAACAGTGCATGCTCAGTCACGTGATCTGGGCCTGCTGAGCTGCGTGATTACTGTCTGCTCATCTGCTTGACAATTGCCAGCTGAGCTGCACGATTCCTGCCTGTCATCTGCTTGACAATTGCCAGCTGTGCTGCGTAATCCTGCCTGCTCAGCTGCTTGATTATTGCCAGCTGAGCAGCATGATTCCTCACACCTGAGTTCCATGATTATTGCCTGCTGACTGTTTGATTCGTGCCTACTCAGCTCTTTGTTTATTGCCTCCAGAGGCACATGATCAGTGTATGATAGCAAACACGATCAGCGCATGATCAGTCACATGATCAGCGCCATTAAGTCACGTGATCACTACATGATAGTCATGTGATCAGTCCATGCTCAGTCACGGTATCAGTGCATGATCAGCCACGTGATCAGTGCATGATCTGTCACAAGATTAGTGCATCCACGTGATCAGTGCACGGGCAGTCATGTGATCAGTGCATGATATAGACGTGA
Organism: Bos javanicus; assembly: GCF_032452875.1. Lineage (NCBI taxonomy): Eukaryota > Metazoa > Chordata > Mammalia > Artiodactyla > Bovidae > Bos > Bos javanicus. The sequence continues at coordinate 1,179 of NW_026894408.1, read as the reverse complement.
ACAGTGCATGATCAGTCTCGTGATCAGTGCATGATAGCCACGTGATCAGTGCATGATCAGTCACCTGATGGGTGTATGATCATTCACGTGACCTGTACATGGTAGCTACATGATCATTGCATGATCAGCCACGTGAGTAGTTCATGATAGCCACGTGATCACTGCATGATCAGTCACGTGATCAGTGCATGATCAGTCATGTGACCAGTACATGGTAGCTGCGTGATCAGTGGCATGATCAGCCACGTGAGCAGTGCATGATAGCCACGTGATCAGTGCATGATCAGACACGAGATCAGTGCATGATCAGTCATGATCAGTGCATGATCAGCCACGTGATCAGTGCATGACCAGGCACATGATCAGTGTATGTCCAGCCAAGTGATCAGCATGCATGATAGCCACGTGATCAGTGCATGATCAGTCACGTGATCAGTGCATGATCAGTTATGTGATCAGTGTATGATCAGCCACGTGATCAGTGCATGATCAGCCACATGATCAGTGCATGATCAATTACGTGATCAGTGCATGATCAGTCACGTGACCAGTACATGGTAGGTACGTGATCATTGCCTGATAAGCCACATGATCAGTGCATGATAGCCACGTGATCAGTGCATGATAGCCACGTGATCAGCATGATCAGTCATGGTGTTACGGTGTGATCAGCCACGTGATCAGTGCATGATATCCACGTGATCAGTGCATGACAGCCACGTAGATCAGTGCATGAGCAGCCACGGATCAGTCATGATCAGTCACGTGATCAGTGCATGATCAGCCACGTGATCAGTGCATGATGAGCCACGTGATCAGTGCAGGATCAATTACGCGATCAGTGCATGATCAGTCACGTGACCAGTACATGGTTGCTACGTGATCGGTGCATGATCAGCCACGTGAGCAGAGCATGATAGCCACGTGGTCAGTGCATGATCAGTCACGTGATCAGTGCATGATCAGCCACGTGAACAGTGCATGCTCAGTCACGGCCTGCATGAGCTGCGTGATTACTGTCTGCTCATTGCTGACAACTGCCAGTGAGAGCTGCACGATTCCTGCCTGTCATCTGTTTGAGCAATTGCCAGCTGTGCTGCGTAATTCCTGCCTGCTCAGTGCTTGATTATTGCCACGTGAGCAGCATGATTCCTCACACATGTGTTCCATGATTATTGC